>NC_045541.1:30355209-30655209 GCF_009769535.1 Thamnophis elegans | reverse complement strand
TTGAAATTCAATCATTTCCAGAAACTATTTCATTAATCTTGAGTTTTACTACTAATTCTTATTAATGACATTTGACTTCTGCCATGGTAAAGGTCAGTGTTTACTAGTCAATTATGTAAATAGGGATGAAATTTGGTAATGTGCCAGAGACACTTATAGTGCAATTTTGTATATGTCTGCTCAGATATACAGGTCCTCACTGAATTCCAAAGCTGATATGTGACTATGTCACTGCATATTTAGTTGCTTTTGCAGAATTATGTTCAGAGATAAAAATGCTTGAGCATTTTCACTTGTCTAGAAGCAAAAGAACAATATTCAAGCAAAAAAAAAAAAGTAGAAGTCCTATTGGTCCATAAGGAAAAAAAAATATCTCAATCTACTTTTCTAGTTTATTTAACAAATCATGAATACTTAACAGAACCACAGAACAGCTACAGAATGCCGATCATTCTGTGGTTTTTCATTAACTTTTTTTTAAAAAAACTTCGCATAACTGTGTTTATAGATTTGTAGAAGAACCTACAGCTTTCCAAACATATTTGCTTAATCTTTGCATTCAAAGATTAAAGTCTCTGTCCTTCCTTCTGCTTTTTGTCTATAAGAAAATTGGTCTTTGTTGATAAGGTTCAACAATCTGTTCAAGTAGTGTCAATTTTAATACCTGCTAGGGACCGATGCACATGTGAACGCTCTTCATGAATCCAAGAAGTTTCTATACGGTGATCTCATTACTCTCGTCTTGTCATCTATTTCTTAGGAGGCCAAGTTACTCTCTTTTATTACCATCCCACCAAAGCCTTCTATTTAATGAGGAGAGAGAAAAACCAGAAGCTTCTTGGGCTTTTATTGGCAAGCAGATCTGCTGGTAACAGACTGCTGAATAAGGCAATGTTTTTTTTTTTCTTAAGTCCTAGGAACTATTAACACTAGGTTAATCAGCAACGTTTTCATTTTTTCCGCACTGTGCTGCTTCAAGAATAGTCCTCCTCCTTTTTTTTTTTCAAAAAATTTAAAACACTGCAACAAGCAGATGAATATCAATTGCCTGCTTTTAATCCTGAAGATTCCACATGCAGGAGCACACAGAAAAAATGTATATTTGATAAGTTCAGCAGGGTTAATTCTAGAGGCTTCTCTGCACTGGTGTGTTCTCTTGAAGTACATGAAGTCAAAGAACAATCTGGAAAGTTTAAAATAAGTGGTAGTCAATCACCGAGTAACACTTACGTATCACTGCGCAGATTTAGAGGCCAATATGCAACACAACAACTGCAATAAAACCTATGTTTTCCTTTCACTTTTCCACTTCTAATGTTTTAACTAGCCCATCAGGCTATGCAGCTACTCCATTTGAATTAAAGTATGTCATTACTACTAAACGAAAAGAGAGTATATATAGTTTATAATCTAATACTTTCAGGGGGGATTCTTTTTGGAAAATGGAAAAGGGCTTTGCAAAATCTTTGGGTTATTTACACATTTTGATATAATTTGGTAATTCATATATTAATTTTTAATGCAATTGTACAAAGCTGTTACATTTCAGGTTTGGAGAGAAATATTCTACAGCCCTGTCTGGGTGACATGGTGCATTAATTCAATGTCCTTCACTCCTAGGACCTGCGTATAATTTAGTTCAGCCTGAAGAAAATAACTTTGATCCGAGAGAGCTGTGGGGGGAAAGAAAACTACATATGAAATGAGGTTTTCTGGGTTTAGGGTGGTTTCTTATATACAAGGTGATGTATGGAGATAAACTGCTTTGGCATGCTACTGATGTAGTGTAGGATTAAGAGCATAATGGTTTTAATAGACTAAATACACACATACATAGTTTATTCCCTTGGCTACTACCTCTTTCCCACTATCCCACATATTATATAAAATACGCCTCTTCAGAGTTCACACACACACACATATCAGGGGTAGGTTCTAGCCAGCGTTACTGCTGGTTTACTCGTGGGCGTGCTCTGCGCATGTGTGCGCTAAATGTGCACATGCATAGTTCCATAGAAATTGTTCTGCACATGCGCAGAACTAAAACAAGATGGCAGCAGTGAGTGCAGCGACCAGGAAACTGGTTTGGAGACGTGGCCAGCCTGGATCACTGCCATTTCTGCGGCACAGGCTGGCATGCTTCTATCGGTTCAGCCAAATTGGGCTGAACCAGTAGGAACCTCCTGCCCCCCCCCCTCTCTCTCACACACACACCTCATGAATAGAAATATATTTTTGCAGTATTGTATAAAAATGCATGGATTATGAAACATAATTGTCAGAATAATAAGTACAGTTAATCACATAGCACTCCCAAAGACAATGTTGCCTAAATTAATCTGATATAGCACTAATTTTTATTAAATTAAAAGGGCAAGGGGAATCTAGAATTAGTTGTTTATAGATCCAGCCTTCTTTTCTTCCTACAATGTATTGTCTCCTCGTTGTGACAAGAGATGAGTAAACAAAGTGACACACTAGAACATGGGGGTAAAATTAGCATTCCGTTTGCTGAAATCTTTCAACTATGCAGTCCATCAACATGTTTCCTTGCCTGTTCTGCCAATGAAAGGTTTTGAAATAAAATAGTTTGAGGAAGGAATTTGAAACTGCTATCACAGATCATGTACATTTTTTTCCTACCCATAAAAACACACACGACAAACAATTGTAAGCCAGTAAACTGTTAAAAGAAACTGAAAAAAGCCTGGAGGAAGATAGCCATTTTTGAAACTTTCTGAAACTTCTAAGGGTATATGCAAATGAATGCATTCCATACATTCAGACATCACATACCATTGCCTTCATAGTCTATTATTTACCATGAAACCTAAACTCATCCATTATATTGGCATATATATACTTGAGCAGAAATATTTAAACTAGTACTAAAAACTAAACTAGTTTTTTCAAGGGGCAAAAACCTGAGACACTGAGCACCCAATAAGTCTACCTGTTTTTGATTTTAAAAAATCATTTCCCAAAAATTTGTATTTATTTTTCCTTCCACGCACTCTGTTTCAAATCAACTAATTAAGATAATATCTACAATTATATATGCTTACCATAAAGTTGGACATCTGCCAATACAAACAGTGAAATGATTCAATTTAAGTAGCACACTTCAATAAGTTCGGGAATATCTTGAATTTAGCAAGATAAAAAAAATAGTAGCTGGTTTGTGTATCTATAATTGAGTAGATCCAGTTTTACTATCTATCTGCATTATATTAACAGATGTTGGGTTTCTGCAAATTGTCAAGGTACATATGTATAACATAGTATCATGTAATTAATTTATCTCAATCATTCACATTATTTTTTTCAAAGAATGGTCTGAATATTCATTTATCATGCAATAAATTGCCAAGTATTCTTTGTGATATTGGTATCTCCATATTATCATGGTTGAGATTTCCCTCTCACTAAAGGTAAACAGTATTTAACCAATCCAAATTGTTTTAAGCCCTCATCAAAAGGATGTTGTGATGCTTGCTTGTTTTAAGCTGTATGGCCTTTCATACAGTCTGGAATACATTTAATGAACCAGTAGCTGGTCTTTAATGTATTTTCTATCTTGTATCGCAGCAAATTCCAGAACATTACATTCTCATTGTTCGCAATTGTTCTCTAATCTTTAATAATGTTGGTTTCTACATTCACAGCATCATATTTCACCAGCTTTCACTCCACAAAGGAGCAATATACATACATACATACATACATACATACATACATACACACACACACACACACACATATACACACATATACACACACATATATATATACATGCATACATGCATACATACATATATACATACATACATACATAAGCATCAGAGATCTCAACCTGTAAAACAAGAACTTCTATCACTTCACACAGATTCATTAAAATCTTGCCAGCGTAACAACTAAACAGCAACTGTGACAGCTAAATACTTAAGGACTTAACCACATTTCCCTCACCCACCCTGTCTCTCCAGCCTTATTTTCCGTAATAATGTTCAAGGCATGATTTAATAGAGAGACAGTCATTAAATACAGTTAACACATTTTAACGCCCAAGCTAAGCTTAGAAATGAATGAATATTTACTTAAGCATCCTAACATAATCAGCTTAGGTAGTTTAAAACAATTTTGCAAGGGGGCTGATTTTAAAAGTTGAATGGTTCTATTTACCTTGACAAATCAGAAAACCTTAATAGCTAGGATAAAAGAAAAAAAAAACCCGACTGAGATGCAAAGTGTGCTAATTAACAAATGTATACATTTTTAAATGCCATTTGCAATGAAAGCCCCTTTCAATTATAGCTATCTCTTAAAACAAAAAGCAGAGAATACATCAACATACATGTGTATATATCTAGCAATGTATAATCATATCATGTCTCAGAAAGCTTTAGCAGGTTTAGAGCCCACAGAATTATGCTCTGTCCCTTTTGTTTTCTATGTCAATCGGGCAGCTTCTTTCTATTCATTACTGAACTGTGGAAAGGAAACACAGAGGTAGTGTTTTCCTTTTAAACCATGTAATGCCTTATACCCAGATTTAAAAAGGGGGGGGGGAGTTGCTTTTTTTTTTTTTTTTTTTTGCCTGGTAGACAAGCTGTCGTAATTGAAACGAAGTCTAATCAGACTCATTACTGTTTTCAGCAATTTGCACCACCAAAGATGCTTATTAGGTAACAGTGTTTAATAAACCGCTCTTTAGAAAACTACCAATAATGAGCTCTTAACAGCCAATCTTTAGCAGGAATGTAATGTGAAAAGTGTTCCTAGCACTGAATAGATTTTCACATTAGTAGTGTCATAATTAAGCTGGAGGAATTGGTGACTGCAGTGTTAGATTTATTGCAATCTAATCTATATAGTCCTTCAGCCTCCAACACTACATTTGAAAAGGCAATCCTTATATTTAACCAAAATTATAGTTAATATTTCCACAGCAGATTTTAAAAAGCATCTCAACCTTTCCTAATGCTCACTCAAAACACGATTTAGGAAAGAGGCTGAAATTATAGATGAGATTCAAAAGGCAGTTTTGTACATGTTCGACATGGAATTTTAAAAGTTATTATTTTAACATTTAGCCAACTCTGCTTAGCCTGTTGGCTTGTACCCTGAATTCCAAAGAAAATGGATAATATAAAAATAATTTATTATATTTATCATACATCCTTACATTTTGCAAATTTTTTGCGAGCAATTCCTTAAATATTATTAATTCTAATAATAAGCATCACCCAACAGCCACTTTGGTAATATTTAAGTAACATGCCAAGGTATATTAAGCAGAGGTGGGTTCCTAATTTTTTTACTACCGGTTTTGGCGCGTGCATACGCAGAAGTGTCCGGGTGGGTGGGCGGAGCGACCCGTTGCCACTACTATCGGTTCAGCCAATCCGGGTCAAACCGACAGCAACCCCCTTCTGATATTAATTCATAAAAACACAACTATTAGTGACATTTTTAAGTTTCAAAAGCACCACAAATATTCAGCAAGTATTTCATACAAATACTTATAAATCAACTTTTTTTAAAAGGATCAACAGTGTAAACTGATAATTTTTTAAAAAAAATATGAGTACATATATTGTTCTAACATACTAGGTCCTCTCAAACTATAACCTAGAAATAGATTGATGACCGTATGTATTCTAAATCTGAAAATCAATTTTAAAGGATACTAATATTATTTAGTTTATCTCACAATTATTTCAAACTGACAAAAATGCTCAAAAAAATACATAAAGCTAAACCCAGGTTTTTATTAATGATACATGCCATACCCCACAAACAGTTTTGACGTGAACTGCAGAAAATCTACTGATCTTTAAGCATAAGGAAGATGTTTTGTTAAGTGTTATCAAAAACAATGGGAACAAAGCTAGGAATACGCTATTCATTAGTTATGACAAGCAATATCAATTACTGCAAGATAGATTTTTATTAATCAGAGTGGGAATTTGACAGGATAGTTAAAATATATTTAATAATCTTTGGTGCACTTTTGATATGGGCCACAAAAGCACCCAAATTCTAAAACATCCCATTCCATCCATTTAAATAAAGTGTTCTTAAAGTGTTGACAGGGGACAACCCAACAGAGTCAAACAAATAAATATTTTCAAAGTCTCAGTTTTAATTGCTAATACAGTAAATATCAATAATATAATTTACATAAACCAAAACTGTTGAGCTCCTCGGTCACTTTAAAGAATGAAAAAGGGTCCTGAGAATAAAATGTTTAAGAATCAACTGATCTGAAGGAAAGAGAGAACTTAGAAGAGATAGTCTCCTATTCTACCCAGCTTCTAAGCAGGTGATACATTCCTCTATCAGATAGCTCCATAATTAACAGTGGTCCAATGAGGCCACTAGATAATGTTTTCATTTATTTATTGTTCTCTTTATGCTGAATGCAATAAATGTCAGTTAAATAGGAAAAGTAGCTCCTAATAAATGATTAACTTTGGCGAATAAAGTACAGGTACTTACAATAGTTTATTTAGTGACTGAAATTACAATGGCACTAAAAAAAGGTGACTTATGACCATTGCAGCATCCCTGTGGTCATGTGATCACAATTCAGATGCTTGGCAACTGACTCATATCTACGATAGTTACAATCAGAGGTGGTATTCACCAGATTCTGACCAATTCTGGAGAACCTGTAGTGGAAATTTTGAGTAGTTCGGAGAACCGGTAAATACCACCTCTGACTGGCCCCGCCCCCATCTATTCTCTGCCTCCTGAGTCCCAGCTGATCAGGTGGAAATGGGGATTTTGCAGTAACTTTCCCCTGTAGTGGGGAGGGAATGGGAATTTTGCAATATCCTTCCCCTGGAGTGGGGAGGGAATGGAGATTTTACAGTATCCTTCCCCTGCTACGCCCACCAAGCCACGCTCACTAAGCCATGACCACAGAACCAGTAGTAAAAAAAAATTAAATCCCACCACGGGTTGTAAAATGATGCAAAGCTCACTTAACAAATGTCTCACTTAGCAACAGAAATTTTGAGATCAATTATAGTCATAAGTCAAGGACTACCTCTAAACGTAGAATCTCTCTCAAGTAGAGCTAGAGTTTTGGACATGTTCCTGGAAATCCAATGGAATGATGTCCTTCTCCTGGAATATTTAGTCTACTAGCTTGAGATTTTTGATGATCTCATATGAAAAAATCAGTTCCAATCCTGTTTGTTTGTTTGTTTTACATTGACCAAGTTTGACTACATGTTGCCATTATCTGTAATTAATAATTATATGTTCTAAGGAGCAAATAAATCTTAATATTGACAATTTATATAACCACTGCAGGATATACATTAAATATTGGGAGGAGAAATGGGAGACAGTGCTTTATACCATGGTGTAGTCTTAATTATAAACATATTCCAGAAAATAGAGTTAATTTGAACATATATACATCTGTCAATTAACCTCTGTCCTAATATTGCAGGAAGAATTAAAGATTGTGCTACTGGTCAGGATAGCCAAAGTATTATCAATGAAATAATTACAGTACTAAAGTAAGCCAACATGTTTGATAGTTGTTTGTATAACTATAAAAATCTGACACACTTTATACCTATTATTAAGAAATATTGACAAATAATATGAATATTAGATTTTTCAATACATTTAAGAAATAAATAACCATAAGAGACCATCCTTTAGAAAACTCCTAGGCAATGTTTATCACAGTGGATGAAATATTTTTTAAAAAAAATTATACATTAGCATACATTTTTGTTTAGCATCATTAAAGTCACAGAAGACATAAGGCTCTCCGCATTGAAGGAATTGGAGTTGGCTACTGGATTGCCTTAAACAACATCACATAATCTAGTTGATGAAACTCGCCTCTATATCTGTATTACAGGAACTTTTCCCCTTTCTATTTTATCACCTTGACTGCCCTCTATTTCAAACTTGCAGCAAAGCAAAGAAAGTGAGATGAGGGAGGAAGGGAGGGAGGGAGGGAGAGGGAGAGAGAGGGAGAGAGAGGGAGGGAGGGATAAAAAATTGAATGAGAAAGCAGTTGAATAAGAGAAAAAAAGCACCGAAGATTAATTTTGTACTTTACATACATAATATAAAAATCACACAAGGATTACAAGATCTGATTTATAACAAAACATTCATACACATCATGTGTGTATATTCTGAGTCTGATTGTACTATACAGTGCTTTTTAAAAATTGTAGAAGTGAACTGGGAAGAGATTTGGAGTAGTAGCAAGATCTGGGAAAATGAAGACTGAAGGCGGCTTATATTTAATGTAGTACATCACCACTTTATCTCAAAAGAGGTAATTCCCAGTTACATAATTAATGTTCAAAAATGCTAATCAGCTTCGGATATATATTGAAGAATATCATTACTACAAGTGTGATTAAATGTTTAATGCTTAATTGGCAAAATACCATATTGTTCAGATATCAGATTTTATGGCATTACTGATATTTAACATTATAATTTTTTTATTATGCTGTTTTGCATCATTCGCTTTTATCTCTCTGAGAATGTAGGTACAGTACAGAGTGAAAGTAAAAACGATGTCCCCGTAACATACTGTAGCATGCATCAAGGTGTCATCCCACTACATATTGGCTTCATACTAATTTCAAACTTGCATCATTTTGCAATTACATAATTCATGTCATCTACGTGTTGCCTCATAATGCATGCAATGTCACTTACATTCTTGAAGATGTTCATATATGAGAAGAACTATACTAAGAACATGACAGAAGATCTCAGCTAATAAATACTACAAGTCACAAGAGTTAATACTCTCTTGTCCATTCTTGTCTAGATGGCTGCTCACAGATAGCTTTGAAGCAAGGGTGAGAAATCTATGATCTACAGGATTCTAGTGAACTGTAATTCTCAATTGCTCAATGGGGTTGGGCTATTTGACCAATTAACATTAACAACATGTTTGTTAGGTGGAGGTGTAGTTTTTTTTGTTCCATCCCAATTTCACTGAATACATATGAATTTCTTTTATAATATTTTATTTCAATTAAAGAGATTGCTGCCAGTTATCTGCCTTGGTTATATTCAGATGACTCATTATAGCATAAATTGGAAATAATTTGGATAGTTGATAAAAAAAATAAAAAAGCACGTTAAGAGGGAAATGTTTTTTGCCTCTGTCTCTATTTGTCGCCAGTCTAACATTTTTATGATGTACGTCCTAGGGATTTATCATAAACAAAGACTTTTCTGTTTTAATAAACTTTTATACATGTTTAAGGTTATTATTTGTACAGATAAAAATATCCCTACAAAAGGACTGAAATAGGTGGCATATCTTGACTGGACTGAAGAGAGATGTGTGTGATATTACAAATAGTTGGAGGGCATGGGCTGATATTTAAAAAGATAAGGTTGCAGCTAGGTAGCTTTGATGAGCTACTTTATGTTGAGGATAACTAGTTATGACATTTCTTTAAAAAGGTCTGAATTGCTGAGAAGTGCCTTAAACACATGGTTAAAAACTGCTACTTTGCACGACTGCCTTAAGAAAGGCACTTTAAGAGACTTTTATCTTTTAATTTAATGTTTTTCAGTCATGCTAGAATGCTTAAAAACATTTTAAAAAGTAGTGTGCATGTTTTAGATCAACTACAAAGCAGCCTGTTAAAAACCCCTAACCTATAACTTGTTATATTTGTGGTGATATAATAACTAACAAGGCTCTACTGCCTTACAAACTAAGCATTCTAGCAGAACAGAATTAACTTACAAATGACAACTGTACATTTCATTACGAGTTGGCCTTTATGTGGTACTCTATTCAACAGATTGGGGAAGGAACAAGTATATGCTGTCCAAAACCCTTCACATGAAATAGGAGATAAACCTGTATAACTTGTACGTAAGCTCTTTCAAAAGTTGCTTCCCAAATGGTAGAATGCTGGCTTGTCTTGAAGGTTCAACTTGGTGTTGAACCTTCAAGAAAACGCTTCACTTTGTCCATAATCAGAGGGCCTATGGAGGCCCTTAAGTGTTCAAAAGGACACACTGCTTCAAGGCTTTGAGTAATGGGCTTAGTCAGGTGCTCCATTCAACCCTCCCTTCCTAGCAGTTTTGCACAGCTCTTGTACATTGATGTACAATCTGCAAATGCCAAACTCCTGTTGAAACCAAGAGGAGTCTTTTCAATGGAGCTCTGGTTGTCCTGCTCCATTTCCACCCAAATTCGAAACATTTATTGCCCTTAGAGAAGTGTTGGTGAAACCTTTTGGCACTGAGTGGTGAAACTGGAGCACATGCACATGCGGAAAGCACCAGAAACCGGAAGAGCAGCTCCCTAGTGCGTACACGCAGGAGTCTTGAAAACTGGAAGAGCAGTTTTGAGCTTTCAGTTTCCGCATGCACGCCAGTCACCTGATCTTCCGGCTTCTGACATGCATGTGCATGCAAAGGACAGCTGGCTGGTGCACATGTGCGTGCTGTAAATCAGAAGCTCAGCTTCCCAGAGCGCACATGCAAGCCAGGGAGCTGCTCTTCCTGTTTCTGGTGCTCCCACGCACATGAAGACCAGCTGGCCAGCGCGCATGTGAGCAATGGGCGTCGGCTGGCATACCTAAAGAGATGGCTCTGTGTGTCACTTCCGGCATGAGTGCCATAAGTTCTCCATCACGGTCTTAGAGTGTTTCGGATTAGGGCAGTTAACACCTTTACATGTTAGTTTTGAAATAGAACTCCAGTGAAATCTGTGGATGCTCTTTTCAAGTGAGTATTTTTGTCAAGGACTACTTTTTAAGCGGCCTGGGCTAAAACGATTGGACTGAGTCAGAGAACATCCTTCGTGCCCAGAAATGTCTGCTTTCGTTTCCATGTTTCTTCTTTACAAAAAGACCCTGTGTCAATTTTAAAACTTCTCACAACAGATCTGCCTAGATACTTATCTGCAACAAAGGGAATGAAAATGAAATAAAGAATAATTTTCTGTGTTGACTCCATGCATTTAAGATTTAATGGCAGCCTACGCCTTTTCAGTGATTCTCCTGGAGAAGAGATAATGTACGTGAAGAGGCACAAAATTGTAGGTTTAGTCATGTCAAAACTTGATATGTGCCAAAATAGAGATCTGAGGTGTCAGCAACTGCAAAATAAGTGACAAGTGTTAAACTACTCAACAGAAGTAAATTTTGTAATTATTTACCTTTCTGTGGCTATATCAGTGTGTGCTAATTTGTGGCATACACCCATGGTTAAAAGCATGCCAGACACTAAAATCAAATCTCTTTGCTCTCTGTAATTCAGGCACATGCTAATAGTGTCTTGTCATTCACTGGGAGATTATGTTTGGCTGGGTGGTTGTATGTGGGGGATGAATAATAAAACTGAAGTGCCACAAAGTGCTATGCAAGTAAACAAAGCCCTGGCAGTGAGGGCACTAGCTTAATATGTTGGGAGCTCCAATGCCTAGCTGCTGCAAATGGACAACATTAATTCGAATCCTGGCACCGCTGGCCATGCTGAGATTTCTCTCTTCTCAATAGGGGTTTGTTCTTTAAAGTATTGCTCCCTGAAGGGAGCGCAAAACCAGAGAAAGGATTTCCAACAGCCCAGCACAGATGAATGGCTGTGTCGATGGTGAATATTGGTTAAGCTTTGAAATAGGGAATCCTGCAGTGGTCTCTCAGCTTCATACCCCCACCGGTGATTGCCACTGTGGACTTCAAATGTTGCAGCAGCCTTTAGGGGACAGGCCATAAATGAAAAAACATCAATAAACTGGTTTCATTAAAAAAAAAGGAGAAATAATAATAATAAGGGCATTTTTCTGACTCTGTACTTGGAGCATTTCCCTGGATAATTTGATAAGGGATGTTCATCTTAAGGGGGATGTCTAGGCATTCGTACATTTTGCATGAGACTCAGTGGTTCTTACCTAGTCTCTGTACTAATTAGTAATGAAACAATTTAATGTGCTCCCCTCCTCTCTGGGGTGGTAACCACACAATCATTTTAGTCATGTGGCTGTTTTTGCTACATTATCTCCTGTGACTTATTCATTTATTTTCTTATTAGCTTGTCTGAAATATATATAAAAAATAAAGCAAGCAGGCAAGCAGTGGCAATTTTCCTTTATAGTAGATTGTTTAATCCAACAGCAAGATTATGGCAACAAAATATCCTTTCCCTTTTGGCATATTTCATGGTTAGCTTTTTTCCAGTTTTCAATCAATCACTTGGTGGCACGATATAATTTCCTAATCATTACTAATATTCATGCTTTTATCACTGTTAAACTAACTAGTGTACAAAATTCAGTAAGACAGAAGTCTAATTATTTAAATATGGTGCAACACAGCGCTTCTATGTGGCCTTTTTATGAGCTTTTCTGTTTTAAAACACTGATATTACAAAACAGAAAATAATATGTAAACATTCTCATACACCTCCAAGTAAATAGAGCTCGCTTTTTCCGTTTTTAATAATGATAACATTTGCTTGTTTTAATATCGAATTGAAATTCTTCCAATTTGCATTCAGGTAGTTCCATAAGGTAGATAGCCAGAACAGGCATTTTAAGGATTACTAAAATATTATCTGCTGAAGCTCTAATGTGATGGACAACTAAGAGCTGGTTAACTGGTTATAAGGAGGACGAGAGATCACTTTCAAAGTTCATATAGTTAACTATATTTTATATATATTTTATTCCACTTTATAATACTAAATACTAAAATACTATATAATACTATAATACTAAAATATATCTACATACTATAAGTGGTAAAAATAATAAAAATAAAAATGCCAGAAAATACCAGAAAAAAATTCTAATAAATCAAAAGCATATTTTTCTCTTCCCTATTTCTACTGCTTATTAACGGATACCGTGGGAACTTACACTGCACCCATTCCTAATACAATCTATGCATGCTAGAGACCATGCTAGCCTTTTGCAGCAAAATTATATATATATATATGTATTGTATGTATGTATGTATGTATGTATGTATGTATGTGTATATATATATATATATATATATATATATATATATATATATATATATATATACACACACACACACACACACACACACACACATATATATATTCTTATACAACTTATTATCACTTTTGTTTCTGCAAATCAGAGTTAAATCCGCAGATTGAATTTTCTTCTTCTTCTTGGTCTGAAATTCTAAGCCATTTCAACTTCTCTATAAAGCCAAAGTTTCTATAACAAATAATGAGCTAACAAACAAATAATAGCAATATCACTTAGACTTACATACTGTTTCACAGTGCTTTACAGCCCTCTCTAAGCGGTTTAAAGAGTTAGGTCATTGCTCCCAACAATCTGGGTCCTCATTTTACCCACCTCGGAAGATGGAAGGACGAGTCAACCTTGAGCCTGGTGAGAATCAAACTACTGGCTGTGGGCCTGCAATACTGCATTCTAACAACTGTGCCACTGTGGCTCTTCATTCAATAATTTTGCAGGAAAATTTTAAGAATTGTTCTGTATCTCTTTGGGAAAGATATAAATGGATGACATTCCCTTAGCTAGAAATAATTTATTTTGGAGGAACACCAAGAATTATTGGGGGTTACACAAGAACACAATAATACAACAAATGGGAGCTCGTTAAAAATCTGTGGTCCTCTTTTGGGTAGCGGTAATGGTGGTTTTTAGAAAGTTTACTTAAAATAGAGCCTTTTTCCTACACACATACATGCAAAACATTCTGAATGGCTGGGTTCAGATACTCCATACACCCATCAAAATATTGGTGTTTTCTTCAGCCACAGTTAGGGTTGGAGATTGTGGGCAAAAGTAAAGTGAATGGCAGCTTAGGAAAGATTTTTAAAAAAGTACTGGGAAAGTCAGGAATGAATGGGATGTCTGGGTATACCCTCCCTGCATTCAAGCATGTACTGGTAGGCCTTGGAGTTCTAGACAATCACTTAAATATGAGCCAGCAATTTGCTGCAGCCATCTGAAAAAGCCAATGCAGGCTGCATTAATCGGGAGATAGCATGAAGATCATGTGAAGTGTTAGTATCACTTTATAACGCCTTGGTAAGATTACACTTGGAACATTGCATCCAGTTTTGGTTGCCACAATAAAAAAAAAGATGTTGAAACACTAGAAAGAGTGCAGAAAAGATCAACAAAGGGTTGAGGGGACTGGAAGCAAAAACATATGAAGAATGGTTGCAGGAATTGGGAATGTGTAGTTTAATGAAAAGAAGGAGTAACATGATAGCAGTGTTCCCATATCTCAGGAGCTGCCACAAAGAAGAGGGAGGTCAAGCTAATCTCCAAAGGAGCTGAAGGCAGGACAAGAAGCAATGGATGGAAACTAATCAAGAAGATAACCAACTAATAACTAAGGAGAAATTTCCTGACAGAACAATTAATCAATGGAACAACTGGCCTCCAGAAGTTGTTGTGGTGCTCCATCACTGGAAGTTTTAAAGAAGAGATTGGACAACCATTTGTCTGAAATGGTATAGGGTTTCCTGCCTGAGTGGGGGGTTGGACTAGATGACTTCTAAGCTTGCTTCCAACTCTGTTATTCTGTTATTACTGAAATCATGGAGAAGATTGGTGGATAGGGTGGCAGACTGGCCATGTGGATGATGACAGAAACAAGTGAAGAGGCATTGAACTTGCTCTCTTTGTCTAGAAAGACTCCCCTGAGAAAATGTCTTGGCTGAAACCGAGAACCAAGATGCTCCAGCTTTCCCTCTGGCTGAACTGTTACCTGCCTAGAACAGTCCAGTGAAACATCGGAGCCATAGTGCAGATTTCGTGCTTAATGCACATTATTGTTTCTCAAGCTGACCCTGCTGTAGAACCAAACACATTTTCTGTTTCAAGCACACTTCTATTTGTAAACTAATTTATTGGTAGAAAAGAAAAAAAATGCTTCCCGAAAAATCTATTTAAGTGGCCATTTTGGGATTTCTGGGCTACAAAATAGCCCAGAAATTGGCAGCAGTCTTCATGGGATATAAAAGTTGTCCACGCTGATTTAAATAGTTTAATGCCACCTTCCTATATTTCCTTTTGCCACTCTAGCTAGAAATTACTATATGGGATTATACAGTATATTTACAGAGAATTTAGTTGGGAAGAGCTGAGTTTGGAGAGGGTTATAACTTCACTTTCTTGGAAAATGTTGTCGCAATGTGATTTTATACCAAAAATCCAGGGGGCATCAGGAACAGAATGTTAGAGAACAGCATATCTGAATTAATATCCTGATACAATTCATGTAATTTTGAGATTAAATTGAACATCTCCATGTTTTTTTTTTTTGTCAGAAACCACCCTGGAAAGTAAACATGGTAGATCAAATGCTTACCAAAATGGGGAGTTTGTTTTTAACTACATTTCCAAAAACATGTGATTATTGTCATCCTTACAGAAGGCATTTCATATAGTAAGGGGTGCTTCATACAGACTCACAGTTTCATTCTGCAAAAAGATTAAGCCTGACTTAAAAGGATTTTGCTCTACTAACTTTAATCTTTCAACACTTTGTTGCCTAATGCTGGACCATGCTCAATTCTAAACCGGTAATACTAAAGTGTTGTATTCTTAATTCATATGTGTGTTCAGCTGGGAAGTATAAGCCTTCTTTTTCTAGCTGATTCCAAGATCTAACACAGGGGTGTCAAATTCAATTTCATAGAGGGATGCATCAGGGTTGTGTTTGACCTGGGGAGAGGGCTGGGAGGGTGTGGCCAGGGTAGCCATCACCAGTTCCACATCACTCATCAAGTCTCTGTTTTCCGCCTTGATGGCCTCCTGCAACCCTCTGCCAGTGAAAATGGAGCTGGGGAGGCCACCCTGAACTAACAGAACCAGGTTCAAACAGATGAATATCAGCTTAGCCTAATATTAGTGACTGAACTTCATAGCTGCCCCCATTAAAAAGATAGCTGTTACAAGTCTATAAAACAGAATGCAAACCACTGTGGCTGCAGATAGTTTCCTAACCTGGGTTTAAGTATCTGAAGGATAAGTAAAAGAGGCAATTGATAGCGTCACTCTTAAGAGAGGACACAGAGGGACATCAAAAAACGTGTTGCGAAAACATATATAGTTTAGGACCATCTTCGTTGACTGCCTTTCATCAATCAACCTGGTCCTTTCCAAATATGTTGCAATTACAGTTTCATGCTGGTAAATGCAACCCATCAGGAGATGCCAGATTGAAGGTAGTACACAAGTAGGGAAGGATTCAAGGCCAGACCAAGAATGATTTTTGGAAGATCTCTCCTTCTCTTCCCCTCACAGTGGCTAGAATATAACAATGAAAGCCACCTGCATTTATTTGAATGCAGAAGGATCCCCCTCAGTGGGTACTGAACCGGTAGTGGTTTGGCAGCCTGAGTCTCTGGAATCGGCAGCGATCCAGGCCTGCCATGCCCCCAAAGTGGTACTCTGCACTGCCATCTTGGTTTTTGCTTCTGCACATGCAATTTTTATTGCACTGTGCATGCGCATGCAATGCGCATCAAGAGTGAATGCGGGGCACAGCCATGAGCAAACTGGCAGTAGCGACTGCCGGAACCCATCCCGATCCCCCTGACTCTCAGAACGCATATTCTAAAACTAGATTAGGATGATTCTGGCAGTAGCCAGAATATTTTTGGAGTTTGTTTTCCACATCTCTGGAAGCTGCCCAGGTTGGGAAACACTGGTGCGAAGTGTTCTCCTCTCCTTGCTTAGAGAACAATTCAGGAAAATTCAAATGAATTGCTTACATGTGTTTCCTACTTCCTCTTCAAATAGCTTGACAGCCTTTGCTTAAGTGTCACAAAACCTCAGTCATTAACTGTAGCAGTGCACAGATGGAACAGTATTTGCTCTGCCATTGGCATTCAATTAGGATGATGCCAGCTCTAAACATTAAGCCAGTTAAACTATGCTTTAGGCAAAGCAAAGCCCATAATTAGAGCTTGTAAATTATCACTTGGAATCCTAATTTATCTGGGTGTAATATAAGGTACATATTAGGCATCTGTGTGTGAATCTGTGCGTCCATACGTGCACTTAAAAACACACACAAGGAGCAGGAGTAGAGACGTATTTCACAATAAGTGGCACAAAGGAATCCGAAATAGATATGCAAATTCAAACCTGGGCTTCTTGACTATGGTTCAGGCTTAGAATTCAAAGACTTTAAAAGGCTAGAAATTCTGTACAAACCAGCTGCTTTTAGAAAAGTGAATATTGTACAGCAAATGAGTGTTGGGGTCCAGGTAAGGGCTGGACCATGTTTCCCCCAAAATAAGACAGGGTCTTATTTTCTTTTGGCTGCCGAAATAACGATTTGGGCTTATTTTCGGGAAGGTCTTATTATTTTTGAGGTGCAAGAGGTGGCGAGCATGGTCACCTCATGGCTGCTGATGTGTTGCAATATTTTCAGGGAGGGCTTGTTTTAGCGCATGCACTCAAAAGCCTGATTGGGCTTATTATCCGAGGAGGTCTTATTTTCAGGGAAACAGCATTGGGGATATTAAAAAAAAAAAACAGCAAATGTTATCAGCAATAATGTTTATGCGGAAAACCGAATTCTATTTTGGGGGCCAAATAGTCCAGTCTAGCATACGCTCTCCTGAGCTCAGGATCCAAATTACTATCAATGAGTAACTGCAACAGTGTTTGATTAAAGGAAGGGACACAGATTCAGTCCTGAGAAGGTGCAGATCAATTTCAAACACATGCAGCATTCAGTCTATTCTAGACAGGGCTACAGTCCCTCTTAAAGAGTGAATTTGCAATCTAGGGATGCTGACTGATCTATTACTCGATCGGAACCTCGAGAGACTTCAGCAGCTGACAGCACATCTCATATAAATTGTATTTATACATCTATTAAATATTTAACTTATTTAAATAGCCACCTATCTAACTATAAAGATTCTGGGTGGATAAAAGCAACAATGGTAATCCATAGCATTAAAAATGGCATTAGAAGGAAAGAGCAAAAGTAGTCAAGGCTCTTTAAAATAAAAAAAACCCTCACAAGAGCAACAATAGATCGTCCTGCACCCACATCAGAGCTCCATTCGCACTCTGGCCCCAGTGTCTGGAGAAATAGCCAGGCGTTTACAGAAGGCTAGCAGGACTGGGGCTATCCATAACTCAGAGGGGAGGCTACTCTACAAAACAGGTGTCCTGACAAGAAGACATGCTTCTAGGAACCCATCGAATGAGACCGCTTCACTGATGAGACTCAGTGGTGGGATGGGCAATCATCAGAGAAAGCAGCTCCACAAGTAATATGGTCTCATGCTGTGTAAAATATTTAGAGGTGACTACCAGCACCTTGAATTGCACTCAGAGCCAGTTCAACAAGCTGTCAGGCCTGGAAGCCAACTTTTGCATAGGGCCTTCCAGCCTGCCACATTCAATGCTGTGGGAAAATGGGAGGGAGGATTATATGGAGTATGGGACATACACAGTTAAAACAACATTCCTTTCTGAAAGAGTCAAGGCCATCTTGCCCTGCAACTGCGATGAGGTAACTGGGAGGCATCTCCAGTTGGGATGGTGACTGATTGGGCCATGTGACAGACATGAGGGTGCTGGGCAGGGGCTTGGACTTTCATTTGGATGGGGGGAAACTGGAAGCTTTTGGATTCAGGTTTTCTCAGACGTGCCAATATGACATTTCTAATAAAATGGAACTTTGAGGAAGTTCAAGCCTCAGAGTCTTCTTTTGTTGGGGTCTTGGAACCCGGACACAAGCGACAGTGGTATATGAGCATACTGCCAAGTATCTATCAAAGTTAGTCCTCAACCTACGACCACAATCGAGTCCCAAATATATGTTGCTAAGTGAGAAATTTGTTAATTAGGTTTTGCCCCATTTTATGACTTTTCTTGCCATAGTTGTTAAATGAATCACTGTAGTTATTAAATTAGTAACACAGTTGTTAAGTGAATCTGACTTCCTCATGGACTTTGCTTGTCAGAGGATTGCAAAAGGTGATCATATGACCCCCAGGACACTGCAATAGTCAAAAGTACGAAACAGTTGCCAAGCATCTGAATTTTGATCACATGATCGTGGGGATGCTACAAAAGTTCTAATGTGAAAAACAGTTGTAAGTCATTTTTTTCAGTGCCACTGTAACTTTGAATGTTCACTAAACAAACTGTTGTAAGTCGAGAACTACCTGCTGCATTCTGGATTAGCTGAAGCTTCAAAATACCCTTCAAGGATAGCCTCACATACAGCGTATTGAAACAATGCGTGTGACACGCTGACACGCTGTGTGAAGGCTTTCCTAGCTTCAGCTGCAACTTGATCTTGGAGGGGACCATCAGAGTGGGCACCAACTCTGCCTGGGGGAGTGTTACCCTATTCACAGTTAATGATGTTAAAAATAACTAGCTACAAGCTACAGCCTTTCAGTCTTGCCTGGGTTGAGCTGAAAGTCAGTTCCTCCCCATACAGACCTGCACGGCCTCCAGGCAATGGGGAACCACCTCAGTGACATTCCTTGGATGGCCTGGGGCAGAGATACACGATTGTGTGTCCTCAGCATACAGATGGCACTTATCTCTGGGTCAAAGGAAGACTTCGCCCAGCAGTTTCATGTAGATATGAAATAATGGGAGAAAGAGTTGAGCCCGGGACATCCTGTAAAGATTGGAACTGTTCCCTCCTATTAACAGGGACTAGGAGCCAACCTTGAAGGAAGGAACAGAACCACTGAATAAATGCACCTCCTGACTTCCCCCTTGACCCAGAAGGATGCTGTTATCAGTGGCATCAGAACCTGCTGAGATATAAAGGAGATCCCATCTGGATATAACCACTCCCATACCCAGCTCACCAGAGGTAATCCAAAAAGACGATTGATGCCACTCGGTTACAGGTAATTCTTGACTTACAACAGTTAGGGACCGTTTGAAGTTACAAGAGACATTATAAAAGTTGACTTATAACTGTTTTTCACTATTACGAGCATCCTTATGGTCGTGTGATCAAAATTCAGTGCTGGGCCACTGACTCATATTTATGACACTTGCAGTATCTTGGAAGTCACGTGGTCAACTTTTGCGACCTTTTGACAAGCAAAGTCAATGGGGAAGCCAGATTAAACTTAACAACTGTGTCACTATCTGTAGTTGATTCACTTAACAACTGTGGAAAGAAAGGCCATAACATGAGGCAAAATTCACTTAGATTATTTGATCATATTACGTCTGGGTTCTTTCAAGTGAACACTCTTCCATTTTGTTTCTAGATTCCATTTAGATTGCTATCTTTATTTAGGACAATTCTAAACAGTTTGGGATACCTGAAAAGATTGTCTTTTCATTTGAAGATTGAAACATGAACAATTGTGTAATCTGTCTAAATCTTGAGGCAGCCAAATTATCATTCCTTTTACTCCTCAGTTTTGGAACAATCTTATCAAAGAGGTTTGTCTGATGCCAGTCTTGTAGTTTTCAACAGCGCAGAAAACCTTGCCTGTCCATCCCAACTCTTTTAAATACCTTGGCCAGAATGTTTAATTTCAATTTCTTATTTGGGGTGCTTACTTATACATGTAGTCCTTGCTTAATGACCTCTTATGGAGCAACCATTCAAATGTAAGACTGGTCTTCAAAGTTCTGGCCATTCTCGTGTTCCCATGGTCATGTGATTGCAATCGGGGGGCTCTGTGACTGGCTCAAAATTATAACATTAAAACAGGTATGTGACCACCATTTGCAAGCTTCACTGATGAACTCTGACAAGCAAAGTCAACAGGGGAAGCCAGTAGGAAGTCACCAATGGTCATTATGTGACACCATACTTAACAATAGCAGAATATTTGTTTAACATTGGTGACTGGAATTACTGGAACTGCCATCACTAAGTGGCCTAGTCAGGAACCTCATTGCTTTACGACTACAATACTTAGTAATGGAAATTCGTTAAGTGAGGACTATCTGTATTGTCACATTTTATATTACTTTGAACTTATTTGCTTTGTGTTCTATTTTGTATGTACTTTGTGTATAGGTATGTCTCTCTCCCCATCTCTCCCCCTATTCCTGTGTGTATGTGTGTGTGTCTCTCTCTCTTTCTCTGTATGTATACATACACACACACACACACACACACACACACACACACGGGTTTATATATGTTTGCTTATTTAAAGCAACCCAAGAACATTAATGTGGAGCAGCATGCAAATGTCACGATCGGGCAAAGAAAACACAGCTTAATTTGTTTTCACCCATATTTATACACATCATTAGTATATGCGTTAATGTCACTATTCTGCAAAAATATTTTTCATCCTGGAAAATCATTCAGCAAACCATTCAAACTGCTGACTGACCAAAACAATAACGGCCCTTCTTTGTGGCATTTAGCCGGTCTATGTAGGAATACAATGAGCCTGATTTTATTCCAAAAATTCAGTTTGAAAACTATCCTGTTCCCTAAAGCAATCCCCAATACTCCTTAAGAAGCTATAGGGATGGGGGGGGGGGGGGGAATCAGATTACACTTAACCAAGTTGTGTAGATGTTATGAGACTGTAACTTCTAAAAATAACTTGGTAAGTCAATTCAAGTAAACGTCAAATCAAGATCTCACCTTCGATATAATCCAGTACTTGTGTGTTATGTAATTCAGCTTTCAAATCATCAAACTGACATCGTTGAATAAAAATAAAAATAAAAAGCTTGCACACAAAAAGACTTATGTACTTTCAATGGATTTCTGCCTCACAAGTTTATCCCATCCTATTATGTCTGGCATTTGTTAGAGCTATTACATTATGCTGCATTTTAGAATGCCTCAGGCTGGATAAAATGATAATAAATCATATGAATAAATATGCTCGCCAGCTACATTAATAAAGAGTCGCAATGGGAAGGTAGATTTTGATATTATTCTTCCCCTCCTAATGCAACATTCAAGAAGCAAACGTGTAGTACCTAGTTAGATATTCTTGCAAATGAAAGGACAAAGGAAAAGGGACGTTATAATTTCCAGAATATTTCCGCCTCTTGAGTTGTTTTCAAAAACAGCCACGTCTTGCCACAATGAAACATTTATTGTAACAAAATTGAGAGTTAGTTTGGAGTGATAGCTAATAATTTGCCTGAGGCTAGCCAGTAGGAATTGGAACCAATAGCCAATATTCTTTTCCACTACCATCAAACTGGGTCCTTGCTGACATGTAACTACTGAAAGCCAGACATAATGACCAAAATAACAACTAAACAATGCCTCAGGGAAAGCCCTTATTAAATAGTGGTTGGGAAACCTAATCAGTTAAGTTCCAGGTAAAGCGGTATTCACAACAATCTCAATTATTTAAAATAATATATACTTGGCACACATGCACATGGCATTCCAGCTAAGTTATTTAAAAAAAAATTATCACAGATATCTATATCGATGTCTGTGGAGCAAAAAGAGGATCCTTATGCACGGAATTAAGAAACTGAGTTTTTATGTTATTACTTCAAACCCTGATAGCAGCTACATACCTAATCACAAAACATACATTGAACACAATTCATCCGTATTGGTTGTCCCTGTAGAATTGTTTCCATAACATTACGATTTTACTGATCTGTATATTTATAGACAGTTCAGATTTCTTTTTTGCTGAAATCTCATTGGTAATAAAATCTAAGTAACATGGGGCCGAATTGAATCCCAGAGCTTTTGGTGGAGATGAAATCTTCAAGAATCTTCCAATGCTGAAAAATTTTAAATGTATCTCTTCATAGTTAAAGGAAATTGTAATTGCAGAAAAGTTTTTCTTTAAGCTTTGCCAAGAGTAAAAGAAAAATCCACATATTATGAAGAAAGGACTTTTTTCTGATCATAATATTCAGGTGCCTGGAATGTTTTAAGTTCCTCACCTGAGTTTCTCTCACCTGCATATCTTGCAATTGAGTCTCTCTCTTTTTTTTGAAAGAAAACAAACAAAATATTGCTGCCCAAAACTGGATTACTGTTATAATGGAGCACCTGACAATGCCTATACTGTATATACTCGAGTATAAGCCTAGTTTTTCAGCCCACTTTTTGGGCTGAAAAAAGCCGCCTCGGCTTATACTCGAGTCAGTGAAAAATTTGCCCGAAATGGAGGAGAAAAAGGGGCGGGGCCATGCCGCTGGGTGACACTCGTGAATGGCCCAGTGCCCCTGTGAGTTTCCCCTCCCTCTGTGTCAGTTTGCCGCGCAGCGCGCACCGCACCATCCCCCCTCCTCACGTTCTAATGTAATGCAGGGCTGTCTTACGATTCCCCTTCCTCCCCCTCCTGCCGCTCTGCAACAATGTCCCACCTCCTCCTTGTTATGGCAAGCAGCCACATAGCGATGTCCCACCTCCTCTGGTACAGTGATCCAATGATAGGAATCACTGTGCCGTGTGTCATAGGAGGCGGGACATCGCTCCCGCGGCTGCACGGGACATCATCATCACAGCGGGACATCAGCATCATGAGGTGAGTGAAGTATTTCATTGAATACACCGCTAGTTTACTGTTTTTCTTTGAAATAAATATTCAAAAACATTATTGGTATCTATTTTTATTTTTGAAATTTACCGGTAGCTGCTGCATTTCCCACCCTAGGCTTATACTCGAGTCAATAACTTTTCCAGTTTTTTGTGGTAAAATTAGGTGCCTCGGCTTATATTCGGGTCGGCCTATACTCGAGTATATACGGTAATAGAATTTGCAATCCTTTGCTTGTCACTCTCATTTTGATCTAGATCCACATAAGAGGCACTGAAAGTCCTCTGCTGTGTATCCCAAATCTAGAAACCTGAGTGCAGTTGTAACAGCTGGTAAGGAAGAAGGATAAACAAGATTGCTATAGACACTTTCCCAGATCAGATTTGATTTTAGAAGGACGGTCACTAACAATGCTTGGAATTCATTTATAACACAGAGAGAATCTAGGAAACGGCTGCCCTATTCCTTCTATATTTTTTTATCTTGCACTGAACTCCAGCACTGCCTTCAAGGAACAACTGCTGAAAACTATTCCAATTCTATACAGATAGTCCTTGACTTACGACCACAATTGAACCCGACATTTCCGTTGCCAAGTGACGATTCTTAAATGAGCTTTGCCTCATTATATCATCCTTCTTGCCACAGATATTAAGTGAATCACTGCACTTGTTAAGCTGGTTGTTAAGTGAATCTGGCTTCTCCATTGAGTTTGCTTGTCAGAAGTATCAAAAGGTGATCACATGACACACACACACACACGGGACACTGCAACTGTCATAAATGTGAACCAGTTGCCAAGCCTCCAGATTTCGATCACGTGACCACAGAGATGCTACTACAACAGCCCTAAGGGTGAAGAACAATCGTAAGCTACTCTTTTCAGCCCTGTCGTAACTTTGAGCGGTAACTAAACGAACTGTTGTAAATCAAGGACTACCTGTAGCACAAAGCTTCTAAGAGGCCACGTTTCCCAAAATCAAAGATAAACTGCTAATGTCACGTTGCAGATGATCAAGTTTGGGGTGTGAACCTGGCATCAGAAGGAAGAAATAACAGAGACGGCGCAGAAGGTACGAGGGAAAGGGGGGGAATGAATGACAGAGCACGCACAACCAGACTGGAAAGAGCTGAGATAGCAATCCATATAGACCTCGACTATCAGGATTGGCACTGGCACCGCCTTCTGCTTTTCAACTAGAAGTCCCCAGGCCAAAGAAATGAGAGATGTTTCACCTCCCTAAATCCATCTCAGAAACACAACCTCATGATGCAGCGGGTAATTTCTGAAAGCAAGGGACTCCCGCTTCATACTTTGAGTTTGCTGAGAGGTGCTTATTTTTTTTTACTTCCCTCGAGGCTGAGTGGCAAGGTAGCTATGAAGCTAACAGGGGATTATGTTATTATGCATAACAGATTCATGAAAAGTGAGATTTGGTGAATGGCTTGGGGAAAGTGAAGTTTGAATGAGAAATAAAGGGGTGGGGTGGGGTGGGGGTGTTTGAGAAATGTGACTTTCCCTAGCATCTGCAGGTGCTGAAGTGGTGCCAAGATGACCTGGGATCAGGCTGACTTTGCATTTCTAGGTGGCCAGAAGGTGGCACATTTGATTTCAGACAGTTGACTTCTAGGCAGAAATTGGCATCTGCAAACTCTTAATGGGTTTTCAGCTCAGATAGTATCCTAGATTCTGGTCCCGATAGTTATGTTAACTGCATTGAACATATTGATTGGATGGGGTACAAGCAAAGGTGGTATTCATCAGATTCTCACCAGTTCTGGAGAACCGATAGAGGAAATTTTGAGTAGTTTGGAGAATGGGTAAATACCACCTCTGACTGGCCCTGCCCCCATCTATTCTCTGCCTCCCGAGTCCCAGCTGATTGGGAGGGAATGGAGATTTTACAGTATCCTTTCCCTGCCATGCCCACTAAGCCACGCCCACAGGACTGGTAGTAAAAAAAAATTGAATCCCACCACTCGGTACAATATATTCTTGGGTGTGGCTGCTATAGACTTCAGCCACACGGTAACGGATTTTGTTCATGCCATTAAGTGGTCCTCGTGCAACCAAGCTGACACTATATTCTCATTTTCAAGAAAATGTAAGTCTAGCTTAGAACAACGAGAACCTCTCTCTGAGCTAAGGAGAAAGCTAGGGCAATCTACTTCCAATTTTTTTTTCCAAAGACCACTTCAAAGACTAAGTCCATGCAGTCACCAGTAATCAAGACTGACTCAAAAGCTAGTAACAACACTGGTCCGTAATAACCATGGATATGGCTTAGATTTTAATATATGAAAAGGAATTGTGATTATAGAAAAAATAGTTTTGTCAGTGCAAAGCATGGCAGCACTATACTGTAAGCTACAGATAAATTGCAGGGGAATTCCTCTTCTGTGTGTATGACAAACACTGGCTGAAGGCTAAGCTCAATCAGTTTTCCAACAGTCAGGTGACTGAAAGTATGTTTAAATACTAGGTCCGTGATGGCGAATCTATGGCACAGGTGCCAAAGGTGGCACAGCGCCCTCTCTGAAGGTATGTGAGCCGTCGCCCCAGTTCAGCTCCGCCGTGCATGCACACATGCCTCCCACTGGCCAGCTGGTCTTCGGGTCTCTGCATTGCAAGCATGGGGGTGGGTCACATACACGGGTGCATTGCATTTTGGGGGTTCAGGCACGAGCGCGCATTTGCACATGCAAACACATGCTTTGGGCATTCAGTCTGTAAAAGGTTAGCCATCACTGTACTAGCTCATTCATCAAGGTATGGTATTCATTTGTTCACATTGGTTGGAATAGGGGCTTCCCTATTCTGTTTCGTTATTACAATTATAATAACTTGCCTATGTCCACAAAACCTCACAAATATACTATATTCTTTGATTAAAAAACAATCTAGAAACACTAGCAAAATAAATCTCCTGCAAAATAGTCTACGAAAAACAACAACAACAAAGGAAAAACTTAAGGAGTGGCAGCAATATCACAGATATAAATAAACAAAAATACAAACTCAAGCAAGCCACAAAACTAGCTAAAACAACAACGAACAAAATGTTTTAAAGGTTCCATTGAAAGTTAACTGAATATATAATATGAGCAAGAAATTGCACGAATTTGGGAAGCTCCTATTTACACACATAGCTGTATCCAGCTGTGTTGTCATCTCTATTCTGTAGTAAAAGACAGTTCTGGCTATTGAAGCCCTCTCTACTAAATTATAATGCTCTGCTTTTCAAATGGAAAATAACATTTTCTAGAATGAGTGATCCTTCAGCTGTGCCAGGAAAAGGTGTCAGACTTCACTTCTTCCTCTACCTCCAAACTTCCACTAGATATTTCTTCAGCAAACCACATTTTCCCCCAATGAATTTGGGGAAAGATGCTGAACACTGAATCTTGTAAAGGACATTTTTGACCAGAGGTAATGTTCTGAAAAAATGTGAAGAAGCATCTGAAAAGACGTTCGCACACATGCATACCTGAAAGAAAGCAGTATCACTATTGCAATTCACTAATGTGAATGAGAGATGGAGTTTATGAATGTTCTGGTGATACTTTAGCCCAAATTTCTGAATGGTTTCTCCCAGATTTTAATGTAGATGTTAATATAGGGTACAAATTTTGACACTGGTTACTAATGAAGTAGAACCTATGGTGAAACTAAACAGCCCATCCCACACAACTAGGAACTTGAATATATCATGCCAGAATATATTTTTTTCTTTTCTTGGTTCAATCATGAATGATTCTTGGAGGCTGGCTGGAGAAGTCCCTGAAATTTTCTTGGCAATGTTTTTCAGAACTGAATGTCTTCTTTCTAGGGCTGAGAGAAACTGACTAGTCCAAGACCACCCAGTCAGTTTTGTGCCCAACATGGGATCAAAGCTTCTACTTTCTAGACCAGTGATGGCTAACATTTTTGCATGCCAAAAGCAGGGGTAGCGGGGAGGGATCACATAGAATTGTGAGTGTGGGCATGCACGGACATGACCCACACACACTCCCCCCACTTTTGGCGTGCAATGGCATGGTGGACCCATTTTTCGTCCTCCCCAGGCTCAAGAGGCTTTCTAGGACTCTGGGGAAAGCAAAAACGGCCTTCTCCATCCCTCCGGAGGCGCTCCGGAGGCTGGAAATGGCCCGTTTTCTGATTTCCGGGTTGCCTGTTGGGCCGTTTTTCTCCCTCCGGAAGCTTCAGGAGGTTTCCCTGAAGCTTTCAGAGGGCAAAAAACAGCCCAACACGCAAACCATAAGTCTGTTCCTGAACTTCTGGTTTGTGCATTGGGCAGTTTTTCACCCTCCTGAGGCTTTAGAAGGCTTCCCTTAAGCCTCCGGAGGGCAAAAAATGTCCGAAAATCAAGGCTGAAATCAGCTGGCCAGCATGCGCATGGACGTGGGAGCTGACAGGGCAATGCCTCGCGTGCCCTCAGAAATGGCTCTGCGTGCCACCTGTGGAATGTGTGTCATAGGGTTCACCATCACAGTTCTAGACTAACACTTTTTACACTGGCTATAGCAGTAGACTTAATTCTGAGTTGCTTTCATGAGTTTTTCTAGAAGCATATTATGGGAAGAGTATTGAAGAAGTGAAAGAGTATTGAAAAAGGTGAAAACAAAAACCAATCAATCCTTATTACCCACATTCACCATCTAGTCTATAATGTAAATTACACATCCGAACGGTGCAACAGTTCTCTCATAAGATGACCACGCATAACTTATATTAAATTTAAAACATCATTCATTTAGAACTGCCTGAATTCAGGTACGATCAGCCGCCAAAACAAAGAACCACATGGGAGTTACTTATGAGCAGTTTTCTTATTATTTCTCACATACAGAAATCTTGCCAAATTAAAGCAACTATTTGCATTACTATAAATATATTCTGGGAATCACTAATGAGGAGCCATTTTAACTCTCTTCCTTCTGATCAATTATTCCTTATACTTTGCTCTCTGAAATGCAACCCCTCTATCCAGACTACATTCCATCACAGGTGTCTACCTTCCTTCCAGGATTTTGCTGGAAAATTTCTTGGCCAAGAAGGGTGGGCAGTGTTGCAAAAAGATGTTAGCAGTCCTTCATTCTTCAAATAAATCGTTCAAATTCCCAGATTTTTTAAGTTAATATCCAAGATAAACGACAAGCCATAATTTTTGCCTTATTCATCTTAGTTTCCAACAAAATTGCTGTATCTAAGATGAAACTAATGCAAGAGATATTTATCTACAAAACGTAGTGCGAATTGGTCAGAGACCTTTCACTAATTGATTCCATAAAACAATATGCAAATGATTCTTCACATAAAAAAAAATCCACTGGTGGCACTCCTCTGATGTAATAGTGGTAGATATGAGTTCTTCATCATTACTGTCACTACTGCTATGTCAAAAAGTTGTGGTTTTTTAAAACTACAATGGATAAACACTCATCATGAATCTTCTACCAGCAGTATAATAGATTTTGATGGACCCATTTCACTTTGTGCAATCCCTGGAAAACCAGACATGTAGTACCTGTAAGAGTTAATGGATATAATAAATATAATATAATATAATATAATATAATATAATATAATATAATATAATATAATATAATATAATATAATATAATATAATATAATATAATATAATATATATAATATAATAATATAATATAATAAATATAATATAATATAATAAATATAATATAATAAATATAATATGAGCAACTCCTTTAAGTTACAGAAAAAAATATCACATGATATAAGAAACCACAAACTACTTCTGTTAAGTAAGTACTTTTTGCTTTTAGCTGCAAGAATGACTTATCTATATGTCCTCTTTTGAATCAGCAATGTAGACATAAGCTAGGGGACTTCAAGCTAGTCCATTTCTCTCAATCCAATTCACTTCACAGGATTGTTATTGTGGGGAAAAATAGATGAGGGAAGAGTGTTAATTATGTTTGCCTCCTTCAGCTATTTATAAAAACAATAAAGGTAGGATAAGAAATGAACAAACAAAAATAATAAAAGCAGAGTAGACTTAGAGTGAATGATTCTTCTCAGGAATGGGAAATATAAACTAACTGTATATAAAGTAATTTTAACCAAACTTTTTTAGCAATAAACAGGAAACCATCTATTGGTAATATATGGAATTCCAAGCAGAAGGACTATTTTATTCATAACTCAGTTAGATAATACTTATTTCCTGCTTGATTGATTGATGGCTAAATTCACACTTAAGTGTTTCATAAATGAAAGACGTTTCTAAATTTTGAATTCCAATCTTGAAAATAATTGTTTATCATTTTGCTTATATGCAGAGAAAGCAGCTTTTCTCTGTATGAACTTTAAGACTGTGATAATGATCCAAATGGTTGCCTCTGTCCTTTAAGGACACTGGCAATTATTGTCATCATTCTTCTTGCTGGCAGTTCAAGTTGCTTAAAACTTTGATAATGATTACTTGACTGCATTTAAATGAAGGTCATTTATCCTTCCATTTCCTACTCATATAGTGCCTTTCCATTCAATGTGCCTCAAGGCCCCTATCAAAATACACTAATCAGTATACAAAATTATATTGAAGCAAATAACCTTGTCACAAATGCCATTATGCAGTGAAAGCTAAATAAAAAAATAATAGCTTTCATCTCTGTATTTAAAATATATATACCTCCACTTAATGTCAAGCATTTCAAGAATGAAGGAATACAGCTGATAAATGGAGATTTCACAGTCTATTTTAGGATAAAAATATTACCATATCAGAATGTTCATTTGGCCAAAAAATATTGGAGGCATTTGAGAAAGTACATTTGGTGGTGCTATAATGCCAAAAATATAGCAATTGCAAATGAATGGAATAGAATGGAATAACAGAATTGGAAGGGACCTTGGAGGTCTTCTAGTCCAACCCCCTGCTTAGGCAGGAAACCCTATACCACTTCAGACAAATGGTTATCCAGCATCTTCTTAAATATTTCCAGTGTTGGAGCATTTACAACAGTGGTGGGTTGCAGGCGGTATGCCCTGGTATGGGCATACCGGTGCCTGCTGGGAGCACCGGGTACCGTTCTGGTATGGTGCTCCAGAGGGCCCACCTGCCTGCCCAGCTCCTTACCTGTATTTGAGCTCTTCGGCGCTTCTGCGCACAGAGCGTACGGTACCTGCGCGACACTCCGCCAAGCAACTGGAGCGTCGCGGAGGCATCACGGAGGCATCGCAAGGGTAAGGATGAATGCGCATGCTGCACATATGTGCTGCGCACGTGGATGTGTGGGACACCGGGCCCCATTGCACTGTACCAGTTGCAATGGGATCCGGAACCCACCACTGATTTACAACTTCTGGAGGCAAGTTGTTCCACTGATGAATTGTTCTAACTGTCAGGAAATTTCTCCTTATTTCTAAATTGTTTCCCTCCTTGATTAGTTTCCACCCATTACTTTTTCTCCTGCCCTCAGGTAATTTGGGGAATAGTTTGACTCCCTCTTCTTTGTGGCAGTCCCTGAGATTTTGGAACGCTGCTATCATGTCATAATACCCTTTTCATTAAACTAGACATACACAGTTCCTGCAATCGTTCTTTATGTTTTAGCCTCCAGTCCCCTAATGGCTTCTAACAACTTATCAAACTGAACAGCCAACTAGACTGATCAACGAATCTAGTCTATCCTGATAAAAAAATAGTTTGAATATTTTAAGGAGCACAACTTACTGCAAACTGTAATTATTTCATTCAGTTGGCTCATCCAAAAAGTATGATATTTCTTAACACAATTACGGGCAGTGCACATATTTGACCAAACTCAACAGTGGCTCAGACAAATGCATTTACTTCTACTTCCACTTTATAAAGATTTCATAAAAGATATATCTGGGGCCCCTGGTTTTGGGGATTTCCCAACTTTTGTCTTGGATGGGGTTGCATTTCCTCACTGAAGAGTGGTGTAAAATTTGGAGGGTATCGTGGACTTCCCATTTAGATTGGAGGGTGGAAGATGGTGACACTCTGGAGTCTCCGGAGGCTGATGATAAATTATTTTTAACAAGTAGTTTTTATTATAGCAGATTCTGGCATGAACTCACAGAATGATCCAAAAACATCAGCCTTAGGTCAAGGTTCCATCACACATATGTGCTAGTCATTCCTGATTCTAGGGGGCGGTGCTCATCTCTCTTTCAAAGCGAAGAGCCAGAGCTGTCCGAAGACATCTCCGTGGTCATGTGGCCAGCATGACTAAATGCCAAACATGCACGGAACACTGTTACCTTCCCACCAAAGTGGTTTCTATTTTTCTACTTGCATTTTTACATGCTTTCGAACTGCTAGGTTGGCAGAAGCTGGGACAAGTAATGGGAGCTCACTCTGTTATGTGGCACTAGGGATTCAAACCTCTGAACTGCTGACCTTTCTAATCAACAAGCTCAGCATCTTAGCCACTGAGCCACTGCATCCCCTTAGAACCGATATTTAACATTATATTCCTGTTTGCTTTACAGTATTTAAGCATAATAGAGTGTATATGTCCATGTCTGTTTAAGTAGAAGTAGAAGTATAATCTTTATTGTCATTGTACTTAAATACAACGAAATTGGTTTTAACCTCACTGGTGCAAAATTATAACAGAAACGAAAAAAGAAAGAAAAAGAAAAAAAAAACTAGTGTGTGCATGGAGTGATTGTGGTTGTATTTAAAAGTCTCACAGCCCCAGGATAGAAACTATCTCTAAACCTGTTTGTTTGGCTGGCTATACTTTGATGCCTTCTGCCTGATGGTAGAAGTGCAAAGAGACACTGACCAGGGTGTGAATCATATCTGAGTATCTTCCTTACTCTGCTAAAGCAGCAAGATCTGGCGATGTCATCCAGTGGTGTCAGAGGGCAACCAATGGTTTCTTGTGCCTTCCTGTCCGCAGCTGTTAAACCAGCATACCATACTGTAATACAATATGTGAGGACACTTTCTGTGGTGGAACGATAGAAAGAGGTCATCAGCCATTGTTCCACCTGATTTTTTCGCAGAACTCTAAGGAAATGAAGTCTCTGTTGGGCCTTTCCAATCACCAGAGACGTGTTGTTTTTCCAGGTGAGATCTTGACTAATAAGCACTCCCAAGAATTTAAAAGAGGAAACCCTCTTCACACAGCCCCCTCGATATGCAGTGGGGCAGGTTCCTCTCTGTGCTTCCGGAAATCTAATTCCATCTCCTTTGTCTTACTAGTATTTCGATGTAAGTTGTTTCTTGAGCACCAAGAAATATATGTTCATATTCCCAACTGCAACAGGCACAGTTTCGGGGCTTTTCAAATATAATGGAACTAATATTGCTCATTAGAAACACAGTCCTTTTGCAAGAATAGGTTAAAAGTGAATAAATACATTAAGAAAAAGAAACCTGACAAGTTAGCTGAGAACTTCAGTCATATAATTATTGCCTATCCAGGTCTAGCCACATCAAATCCTCTGTAATTGTTAGAGGGGATTCTTCATCATTACAGCCAAGTGTCATATTGAATATCATCAGTAATTTCTACTTATATAATGTTAAATAGACCACAAATTAATTTTAGCTATTTGCTCATATGGAAACTAAAAGTTTAAAGAAAAATAATATGCAGATAGCTGGAAAAAGCAAAGACTGACAGACTAAGTAAAGGGGAAAACCAGATTATGTAATTAGAAAAATACAAAAGTGTCTAACAATCACTGTAATTGTAATTAATTGTAATTTAATAAATTTATATGCCGCCCAATCCTGTAGGACTCCGGGCGGCTTACAAAAACAAGACTAAGAAGATAAAAAGTTAAAAATAAAGAGAGAGGAAACAAATTTAAAAGCAACGTAACATACACTCAATCTTGGTGGGGCCGGACCTCATTCGTGAGGTCAACAGCCCCAGGCCTGCTGGAATAGCTAGGTTTTAGTGGTTTTTCGGAAGGCCGAGAGAGTGGGAAGGGTCCCACTGGAACCTCAGAATGAATTGGGAAGGTTTATTTGAAAATTACAGGTAGTTCTTGACTTACAACAGTTTGTTTAGTGACTGTTTGAAGTTACACCAGGACTGAGAAAAGTGAGCTATGATCGTTTTTCACATTTACGACCACTGCTGCATCCCCATGGTCTCATGATCAAAATTCATACCCTTGGCAACTGACTCATATTTATGGCGGTTGCAGTACCCCAAGGTCAAGTGATCATCTTTTGCGACCTTCTGAGAAGCAAAGTCAATGGGGAAGCTACTTAACAACCATGTTACTAACTTAACAGCAGCAATGATTTGCTTAACAACTGCAGCAAGAAAGGCTGTCAATAGGGCAAAATTCACTTAGCAATGGAAATTTTGGGCTCAATTCTGGTCGTTTTAAGTCGAGACTACCTACATTCTATTCTCACTTTATATTTTAAAATAAGTTTTAGCAATCAATTAAAGACTATGCACTTTACAAACTGATGTTGGAAATAGAACAGAATAGAATAACAGAGTTGGAAGGGAGCTTGAAGGTCTTCTAGTCCAACCCTCTGCTTAGACAGGAAACCCTACACCACTTCAGAGAAATGGCTATCCAATATCTTCTTAAAAACTTCCAGTGTTGGAGCATTCACAACTTTTGGAGACAAATTGTTCCACTGATGAATGGATCAGGAATGTCAGGAAATTCCTCCTTAGTTCTAAGTTGCTTCTCTCCTTGATTAGTTTCCATCCATTAAAATAGAAGTGGCTCTATTTAGATCCAAAGGTATGGCCGTCCAAATCACCAAATACAAATCCTACTGTATATTCTATTTCCCTTTGAAGCCATGAAATATGAGCAATTGTATTTTCTTTGCCGTTTCAAAACAGATGCACTGAATTCTGGTGAGGGGAAAAGTTGACATGGGCTCAGATATCACCCCCCCCCCCCCCAATCACTGAGAGGAAAAGTGCTGTGAAGTCATTTGGAATATGAGCCACAGAAAATAGTACTTCCAGGAAGAGAGTGACCACTAACATTAACCGGTTCAAACTGTTTCAGTAATATGTCAAGTGTCTGGCCTGCTCCCCTGTCAAGATTTAGTCACCATTAACTCAGAATTAATTAGTTCCACTTTAACATGGAAGTTGAGTTTTTAGCTGGCAAAAAGTCAAGTACGGGACCAGGCTACCAGTAATCCAAAGATTAGAGATATTATCCTCCTCTGAAAAATTGCCTAAGCAGCACTAGGCTAGAGGATGAGTGATGCACCCCCTGCTACTTTATTGTCCTTAGTGAATAAGGCTACAGGGCAACAAGAAAAGTGTATTTGTGCACACGTGTTTGTGCATATGCTTCAGGGGAGAAGATGAGAAGCATAAATAAGATGTTAGGATTCCAAGTAACACCCCCAACGAAAGAAGACTCTGAGGCTTGGGTTTCCTCAAAGTTCCATTTTATTAGTGATGTCATATTGGCACATTTGGGAAAACCCGAATCTGAAAGTTTGCAGGTTTTCCCTACCCAAAAGAAAGTCCAAGCCCTTGCCTAGAACCCACAAGTCTATCACAGGATCCAATTGGGCACCATCCAAAACTGGAGATTCCTCCCAGTCACACCATCACAGCTGCAGGGCAAGGTGTCCTTAACTCTCTGAGAAAAGAATGTTATTTTGAATATATATCACCCATGCTCTATATAATCCTCCCTCCCACTTTCCCACAGCAGAAAATGTGGCAGTCCTGAAGGCCCAATGTAAAAGATGGCTTCCAGGTCTGACAAAAGAATAAATATGGTGCTAATAAAATTTATCTCCAAATGCGTCACTCTTAAACGGAATCATAATGTGCATCTCTAAACTAGAACCTTCTGCCAGTCACGATTCCTGTGTTGATTTTCCTGTCTATTTTTGCTGAAAGACGAGGAGTTCACTCCTGTCTAATTTACTTCTGCTTAAACACACACAAACACACACACACACACACACACACACACACAAACACGGAGTGAAAGCCCACTGGCACATTTTTTTTCCTTTTAGTCGCATGCATTACATCTAAATCTATATATAAAATCCATAGTGTAGTTAAGTTGCAAATTGGTTTGAAGTGGCTTTACATAAGTGACATAATTAATGAGAACAGAAATGTAAATATCTGCATATGTATAGTGCAGGTGGGATTTGCTCCCTAAGCAAGGGAAGAGAGATGGTAAGAGTTAGAAAAAGGAAGAAAAGCCTTCTTCTGGTCATGCTTGAAGAATTAAAAATGAAAAACCAAAAAAGACAGGAGGCTGCGCATCTGGTATATTGCGTTCTGATATGAAAACATGCTGCTACATTCATCCAGTGGGTACAAAGTTGTAGCAATGCTTGAAGAAAATAAAGCTAACTAGAAACAGCAATTGGTCCTACTTCAGCTCATAAGAGACAATAAACGTGTACAATCAAATATAATCCAATGCCAGAGAGCATCAGGAGATGATCAAGAAAGTAGGTTGTCAAAAGGAAGACAAAAAGGAAAGAGGACAAGAGTGACCAACAGAAAGTATTCTGCATTTCTGAAAGTCAGAAACAGCTTTCAGGCCCACATAGAAATTGCTGGCTTTGGGCCTTCGTGGAAAGAAAAAGTGACCATTATGGACAAAAAACAGGATGATGGGTCACTGAAAAAGAGAGATGATATAGTTTTACCTGGAAGAAATGAAATGTTGTGAGAACTGGTGACTAACTAATGCAAGAAACTAAAGCAAATGCATAATGACAATTTTCATTGATTTGTGAAACATTCTTATGAAGGCTCAAGGATGTGACAAAATAGCAATAGTACTTATACTTATATACTGTTTCATAGTGCTTTACAGCCCTCTCTAAGCAGTTTATAGAGTCAGCATATTGGCCCCCAACAATCTGGGTCATTTTACTGACCTCAGAAAGATGGAAGGCTGAGTCAATCTTGAGCCGGTCAGGATTGAACTGCTGGCAGTCAGCAGAATTAGCCTGCAATACTGCATTCTAAACACTGTGACACCAGGGCTCTTAAAATCATGTCTAAAGCTTAGCAAGTCCACTAACAGTTATCTTTTCTAGCTACCCCATTTTCCCCAAAATAAGACCTCCCTGGATAATAAGCCCAAGCAGACTTTTGAGTGCATGCTTTCAAATAAGCCCTCCCCTGAAAATAAGCCCTCCTCAAAAATATTGCAACACAGAAGCAGCCATGAGGTGACCACGCTCGCCACATCCTGCGCCTCAAAAATAATAAGACCGTCCCGAAAATAAGGCCAAGCGTTTATTTCGGAAGGCAAAAGAAAATAAGACCCTGTCTTATTTTAGAGGAAACACAGTAGGACATGCAGAAACAAATTAGATAGCAACAATATACAATTGTTAACTTTAAAGATTTAAGAAGGAAGCTGTAGTAATTAAGAGTTCAAATAATCTTCTCATTCCTCTTTCAAGTCCACAGAAGATGACTGCAAATAGAAGTAGATTGACTACACAAATAGTGTTGATGAGTATAATTTAGTCCTATAGTTTGAATTATCTCCATAATGAACATGAACTATTAGCATGGGGTATATCTTACAAGAATTTGTAAAAATGCATTCAACCAAAGTTTAGCATGTTTCCATGCATGTGTGTACAAGAAATTTATTGGTCAAAATGAGTTAAAGCCAGAAATGAATGCTAACAACAAAAACCAAAAAGATTAAGAATGTTTAGAATGTAATGAAAACATGTGTGATCGGCTTAATGAAGACAGCAATTAATAAAGAAAAGGCAAAGCTACTCAATCCCCTTTTTTGGTTCACCCCCCAAAAAACTGTATCAATTCCACCAGGAAATTACAAAAAAGCAAAACGAAGGATCAGAATTGAAGCAAGACAGACACATGTTGAGTAAAGGAAAAAGAGAAAATATAGTTTATAAAAGTCCTGTTGGAAATAGGTCATTAGTGAAAAGCAAATCTGAGCTATAGCTTCAGGGATCCTGTTGGACATACATTGTCTGGACATTTTTCAATTAGGTTTCAAGCTAGGTTACATTATGGAGACAGCATTTCTTGCACTTGTTGATGACCTGCAGTGGAGCCAGGATGGGGGAGAGTGTCTACGATTGTGCTCCTTGATCTCTTAGAAACTTTCTATACTAATCATGGTATTCTTTTGGACCAGTTGTGTGGTTTGGGGGGGTGGGGCAAAATGGTAGTCCTCTTTTTTTGTGTGTGGTTAGTTTCAATCAGTGTTAATAGGGGGAGAGATCAAGTCCATGGTCCAACACCTATGGCAAATTAATAGAGCTCAATGCTTTCACCCGTTCTGTTTTAATGTCCACATGATACTACTAGTTGGAACCCCACTAGTTCAGGGTCAGGAATCATCCATGCATTGATGATAACCAACCCGTGTGTGTGTGTGTGTGTGTGTGTGTGTGTGTGTGTGTGTGTGTGTGTATAGATAGATAGATAGATATAGATATATATCTCCGCACCACTTGACTTCCATCAGGCTGCACCAAGGTGGCGCAGTACTTAGAGTGCAGTAATGCAGGCTACTACAACTGACTGCTAGGTGCAGTTTGGCAGGTCGAATCTCACCAGGTTCAAGGTTGATTCAGCCTTCAATCATTCCGAGGTGGGTAAAATGAGAACCCAGGTTGTTGGGGTCAAGAGGCTGACTCTGTAAACCACTTAGAGAGGGCTGTAAAAGCACTATGAAGCGGTATATAAATCTAAGTGCTATTACTATCTCTGAGAAAAAGTGTCTCTTAGCAGAAAAGAAGCTGACTTGTTCTCGCCTTGTGTTCATTGTGGTCTGTGAGAATCACCTTGGGAGACAGGAGGAAGAGACAAAAGAGAAGTGTTTTTAGATTGAGCCGAGGTGGCGCAGTGGTTAGATTGCTGTACTGCAGGCTACTTCAGCTGACTGTAGTTCTGCAGTTCGGCTGTTCAAATCTCACCGGCTCAAGGTTGACTCAGCCTTCCATCCTTCCGAGGTGGGTGAAATGAGGACCCAGACTGTGGGGGCGATATGCTGACTCTGTAAACCGCTTAGAGAGGGCTGAAAGCCCTATGAAGCGGTATATAAGTCTAACTGCTATACCTATTGCTATAGATTGGAAGATTAGCACCAGCCCTTCAAGGTAATCCAGACAAGAAGCACAAATTGTGAGTACCAACGCTACCTTTATTTAAGGTTATAGTAAAAAATCTTGCAAGTCTCAAACCATTTCCCCCTTCCCTGACTTTTATTTTCCAGAAAACTAAGAGGAGTCCCTTCTGAGATGCTTCCCAGGCCTTCTGTGGGCTGAGATATCTTTTGCACGACTGTTGTCAAGGCGATGTTTTTCTCTCCTGTCTTCCAAGATTATTCTCACAGACCATTACACCTTGCTTCAAGGATAGTTGGAGATTCCTGTTGGCATGCTTATTGCACAAATGAAGGATATTTCTTGCCATACCAATAAATGTAGATGAACCTGTCCTTTTTAAATTACTTCATATGTGTGTGTCTGCATTTGTATTTGTATTTGTTCACATACAAACTAATTAATTGCCCCTTTCAGTTCAGAAATGCGGGGAATTCCATGGTACTGAAACAAGCAGGAGGTCAAAACCCTTGCTTTGTCCAACAGCCTTAATGGTCAAGGATGTTGTAGAGCAGTGTTTGGATGATGAATGTATTCCTAACTAGCAACCAGTAATAGTTAAAGGAACATCTACAATGAGAGGTAATAATTTTGCTGAAGGCAAACAAGTCTACACTGTGATAAGCTAACTTAGATAAAATATGGGAGACTTGTGATTTGCTTTCTCGGTATTTTTCTTTTGTTAGAGCATCCATAAAAGAAAGGTTACTCATTTTACCTTGTCAGCCCACAGCATCCTCCTGATCTAAACCACACATACATGAAAAAATACATCCAAGTTCTGGATGAGAACTATCTGTCTGGGAAGATCTGTTGATTACACCGAGAGGTTGAGGGAGAAAGAAGACTATCAGATTGTTGTTGCTATTTTTATTAACTCTGCAAAAAGGCACTGTAAAAGAAATCTGTCATTCCAGAAACATGCAATTTGAAGAGCATGTATACAATATGAAGTGTTAGCTGATGAAAATAGTAGCTGGTGTACCTCAGGATTTCTCAATGCCTTCATTTTTGGAGATAAAAAAGATAGATTTTTATTTTTTTATGCCTTTATTAAAAATAAAGTTTCTTTTTTTTTTGTATTCATTGTTCATTTGAAGTTTTTTGGTATATGGATTTTTAGGGGAGCTATGTACATTAAAATTGCACTAGAAGATGTGATGGCAAAAGGTTTAGGAACATATTGTCTACATTTTGAAAATACAGTAAGCTCCAAAACGTTGCCAAGTGATTTCCTCTGATCCCTATTGCAAAATTATTTGCTAGTTTCCAGTGTTCTTCTTTAGGACAGGCTCAAAAACGTTTCCTAGATATTAAGGAGAGAACTGTAATTGATAGCAAAGTACTTGCTTTAAATACATGAATTTCAGAATTTAACTCTTGGCCATTCTAGGCAGGATTCGAAAAAACTTGGTTTGAAACTCTGGCAAACCATTGCAGGTGAATGTGGTGAATATTGAACTAATTAGATAAAGAAATAGAACCGTTTTCTTGACAAATCTCAGGAAGTTCTCAAAACTGTAAACATTTAGTGTTACAGTCAATCAATCAATCAATCAAATCCAGTACATTCTTTAGAATGTTGGTCTGTGTCTCTATTACAGGATATGATATCAGACAACACAGCTGGCATGCAAGAAAAATGTGTTCTGCAGATGCTCATGGAAGCCGTTGATTCTAGTAAAGTCCTTCCTGCTGGACAGGTTAAAGGAAATGCAACCTAAAGGATCATAAAGAGGACCAAAGATTTTATGTTCACATCTGGTTTAGACAGATATTCTGGTAGCTGAGGCAACTTCTTCCAGATTAAATTTGACTGAAGATTTAGTAATTGTTTGATATAGCTAAACATATTTCATTATATCATCAAAGTTTTTTAATTATTATATATGTATTTTTTTAAAAAAAAAAAAAACCTTTGGATACTTTAACAAAGCAAATGTCAATCAGCTTTGTGAAAACACAATATATGGAAGAGATAACGAAGGGTATTGCCCGTAATTGGTAGCAGTCATTCTTCTACCATAAAGCATTGTTAAGCTCTTACAATATAGATAGAGCAGAAAAATGAAGGCAGGTTTGAAAGTAGAAAGAGCAAAAGCAATCCTGCAGAGTTATTATTTTAAATTGCAAGGCCAAAGGCTCGAAGGGTAAAGGTTTTTGTGATCTGAACTCCTAATTTCAAGTTGGGAAGGTGCAGCAACAGGTAAAAAATAAAATAAAAAGAGCGTTTTGTGCTATGTGGAATTATGAATAGAGGCGATAAGAAACTTTTTTTTTTTTTACAATGGTTCCCCCAAAGTGAAAACACTGTTCAAGCTCATCCTATAGAAAATGGCAATCTGGAAAGTATAAGAAGTTGACTAGATAAACTATTTAGCAAGATTTTCTTCACATAGGCACTTGAAGAAAAATTCATCATGTAGAGGTGGCATACTTGACTGAAGGTCCTGGAAGATAGGGAATCAGAATTGGGATCTTGCACTCTTCCTTTCAACATGAAAACAATTCTTCTGACATAAGAAGTAACATTGAATTTAGGCACATTTAACTTAGCAAAGGGGGACCTAATCTAAACTTCTAAATGTGACTTACTAGCCATTATTTAGGAAAATGAAAAGAAAATGAAGATCTGCTACCTCCTTAGCTTCAGTTATTTGATATTTATGGTATCATATTGATATCACGTTAGAATAGTAAACCTTTTAATAGAGAATGTTCTAGAGGTTTTAAAATGTATTGTACCTTTTTTAATAATATAAACTATTTTGGGGGATTTTTGCCTTGAAAAGGCTGCATGGTCCATTTTAAAAGTGCATATAAGTAAGCAATATCATCATGCCCTGCTATTATGAGAAACCTTGCCCCTCCATACAACACACACATATTTCAAGACAGGGGTGGGTTCCGGCTTCTTCTACTGCCAGTTCGCTTAGGGAGGCTCTTCGGGCTACGCATGCATGCACAGTAGGTAAAAAAAATGCTTCTGTGCATGTGCAGAAGCAAAAAACAAATCGCTGCCGATAGAACCGTTTTGGGGGCGTGGCCGGCCAAGTTACTACCTACTTGGCTAAACTGGTCCAAACCAGTAGGAACCCACCTCTGGCTCAAGAGAATACTCAGGTAACTATGCATGTGACAATTGGCCAATCATTGATCAGGTACTTGGTCAGATCACTTTTCCAATCCAAGATGTCTTTTAGGGAACGCTAATCACTGAAAAAATATCTTCTTTGGATGAAGAAAATTCAAAATTCAAAATTCAATCCCTTTATTACAGGATTCTACTTTAATAGAAGAAAGAATGAAGTAATGGAGCAAGAGTTTAATTGAGAGACAAAGGATTAATGACAAGCAGAATATGACCTAGTAGAAAGTGTATTCATGAATTTCTACAAAATATGAAGTATGATTGTCTTGGTGTTACTTATTGAAAATTTTAAGCCACACCTTCATCCAGAATTGATTCTAGTAATCAAAGCATACATTCAATACTCAAATATGAGGTGCACAATATCACAGGACTGAGGAGAAGAACCAGTGTTTAAGACAACTGAAGTGCAAATAATGTTAAATGCTTGTGTGAACAGAAAACGTGAAGCTGTTAATAAAAAGAAAAGAGGAGTAACTGATTGATAGACAAGAAAGAATTGAGTGCTTCACCAACAGAATTACTCAAAACTCTCTAGATTAGAACACAGAGAGAGCAAACTGTTATCATAACATACTTTTTGTATAGATATCTAATGATCAATCAGAAGACACTGACAGGTTTATATGATAGGCTCATATCATATTCCTCTAGACAAGGGTGTTGAACATGTAGCCCACAAGTTACATGCAACCCTGGAAAGCTGGTAATACAGCCCAAGATAATAATAAATAAAATATAAAGAAAGGAAGGTTATTTATTTTTATACATTAACTATATTATATATTTTATATGTGGCCCAAGATAATTTCTCTTCACTCAGTTCAGCCAAGGCAAACCAATTGTTGGACACAAATGCTCTAAATCAGTGGGCCCCAGCCTTTCGGAGACAGGGACCGGTTCCCTGGAGAGGGGGTTTTCCGTGGACTGGGGGGGGGGAGGCGTTGTTTCACATTTTGCCTTCTGTCACATCAGCCTGGTTCCTGGCAGGCTGTGGATTGATGCCGGCCTGGGGGTGGGGATCCCTGCTCTAGAGCCTCTGATCTGAAATAATTTACAATATAAGGCAACAACATAATGTAATGGTTGAAAACAGAAAATTGATTATCAGCATCAAATGTGAACTACTACTCTCATCAGATCTAAGAATGTGCTTAGAGGGAATGGTGGCAGAGTAACATGGATGGATCAATGATATGATTCTGTTGATGATAACCTGTTGTGTTCCTACTGAATTCTAATTATTGATCTGCTTACATATTTTTATATACCTCATATAAATGTTCTTCCAGGAAGACTGAGATAACTGGCTCCTTTGGATGGCAAGCATCCTAAATGAATTTCCCCTCCCCATAATAACAGGCAACAATTAAAATGTTATAAGCATCCATTGACATGGGGTATGAGATTTAATTCAGGTATGTAAGATCAACTTCTTGATATGGAATTATGTGAAGTTTTGTCTAGATCAAGCAAACTTATGCAACCTATACACTTCAATCTTTTCCACATCAGGAGTAAAACTTTCTGAGAACAGAACTATGGAAAGAGTGTGTTTGCACAAAATCGGAAGTGTCTTTGCACAAGTACGATTTACTCAGTGCCACTTCAAAAAACGCTCCACACCACAAGGAATGTGTAAAACAGGTCTTAAAAAATGCAGTTGTTGCCAAGGCAATGCTTCTAATTACTAGCAAAGCTATATAGCTAGAGTTTTGTCAGCTTTGTTTAGAACACAGAAGATGGGCAAAACAAATCAAGATGTAGTAACAGGGGAGCTAAAAATATTGGTTTGCAAACAGACTTCATTTCACTTTGGCCAAAAATAGTACCCACTTTTTTTTTAACAGCAAAGGAATCTGTGCTCCATAAAGAAATAGCACTGATAGTACTAGCCTTTTCCTCTAGGCATGCTGCAAAGCTCCCTTTTTCCCAGAGGTCCTAAAAATATGAACTGTGGCTCCTGTATAACAGTCCAGAAAATAATTGATCATTTGCCAGTGTCCTGTTAGAGAGTTACATACTCCTGGGACCCGCTTTCAATTTCACACCATTTTGACTTTCTGGACAGTATGGGTTAATTTCTGAGAGAAAAGACGTTATATACTTCAGCTGCTGCAACAATTGTAGTTTTATGTACCTTGTGTACATGGCGTTTGTCTATGAAAATTACAGGAACAAAAGCCACTAGAAATGAGTTTGGGTTTTACTATAACAAGAAAAGATGAATAAACCAAGGTTACTTTATGAAGGGAAGTCATCCTTTCATCCACCAGATGGAAATCACAACATTTTTCTGAACAGATCATTTTTGGTTTTTTTTAATTGAAATTGGGAAAGAATAAGGGACCAAAACATTTTAAAACAGTTCCTCCATGTGAAGATGGGTTCAGAAAAGGCTTGGCAATGACCTCTGAGTCTTACTCGACACATTTGTAAAGAGTGTTAGAGAAGGATAGTTATTCTTCTTCTAATTTCAGGGTGCATTTGAAATTCAAGGATGGGCAGTGCATTTATCTTAACACTTATGGACAAAAAATAATGCAAGAGGACAAAGACTTTCAGTTCTACAAATCCTTAAGAAGATGTTTTGTATCTGTGTATCAATGTAACCTCAAACAATTAAATATAAATGTTTATTCCTAACTGGAAAAGGGTTTTTTTTTCTATAGGTGTTTCCTAACTCTATGGAAGGTGGTATTTACTATTTCAAAAAGGTCAGACAGGGATGGGGGGCAGAGAGAATACATATCCTCATCTGATAATGTGGGGAAACCCAGAGGCACTCTCACAATTTGAAGGAAGGGCAGACAAGAATGAAAGGACTCCACAGACAATCTATATGCACACAATATGAGGCTTTCATTAACAAGGATATAGATTCAATAAAGAACAAGCTGAATAATCACAAGATGGAGAAAAAAACCTGATCCAAGCATTAATAATACCATTAGTATTCATTGGAATAACATTGATTTTAATGAATTTATTTCACAGCATTGTTGCTGCCCTATGTACTTTTTAAACTTTTCCATTATAGGTTTAACAGTCATTAAGATACAGGCTTTAACTTTTCTTTTTTTTTCTTTCTTTTTGAACAAAAAAAGCAGAGGAAAAAAGATTAAGTATTTTATAATTATTTCAATTACAATCAAATCTGTTCTAGTAAAATTAACATAGCAAAGAAGCTTAAACAAACAAGAAACATATATCTTTTAAAATTGAGTACTCTAAAATGCATTTTCCGTTCTTTTCCAGTAAATATATGACAATATTAGTTATATCAAAACTCTTACTTCACCTATGACATTTTTAATTAAATTAATAATAACAGAAAATAGAATCATCTGCTATAAAATTACTAGTACTATAATAAACCAACATACAAAATAGGCAGTATTCTATACAAATAAATGAATGTTATTGTGCTCAAAAGTGCTCATATACTGTATTTTTTTTTCAAAGTTCAAATAATTTGTGAATAATATTTTTCCTTAAAATAAAAATAACTTCACTTGACACTAGGGTAGGAATCATTCTAGTTTTCCACATGCTTAAGAAATTTCAAAAGTGTCCTGGACCTGTCATTAGAGAGAACCAGATACTTAATATCATGTGGTGCCTAAAGGAAGGTAACAAAGAAAGAATCAGGGGTGTCAGCCAACCTCCTTTGCAGTTAAAAAGAACAAAAGGAATGGAGAAAATGGCAATATTCCTTTCATTCAACAGAGCTGAAAGTATTTCAGAATAAACACAGCATATTGACACTTTTTAAGAAAGTGGAAGGGTTAAGGTTCATAGTAGCACCAACTTTCAACAGCATCAACATCCCCTTATGCTTCTAGATTTAGTGGTTTTATGGGTGGCTGAAACAATACTTGAAAAGTTGAGAGCCATCCTTCCATCCTTCCTTCTCTCTTTTTCTCCCAGGACTTGTAGCATGTTGCAGAAAACATGAAATAATTTGGCTGGAAGTTTCTGTAACCTATTCCTAAATTGTATTTCCCAGTTTTGTGTAAACTGGTTGCAAGAGATGGAGGACACTTCTTAAAAGATAATTTAGATTTAACACTGGAATATCCATTAAATGTGCAATAAAAAGTCAATTGCATCTCTCCAGGCCAGAGGTACTCAAAACCTGTCTATGGTACTCAAATCCCGGGAAAAACTAAAGCTGTGTGGTCCTCTGAAGGTGGGATGCATCACTTAGCAATAGCAATAGCAGTTAGACTTATATACCGCTTCATAGGGCTTTCAGCCCTCTCTAAGCGGTTTACAGAGTCAGCATATTGCCCCCAACAATCCAGGTCCTCATTTTACCCACCTCGGAAGGATGGAAGGCTAAGTGAACCCTGAGCCGGTGAGATTTGAACAGCCGAACTGCTGAACTGCAGTCAGCTGAAGTAGCCTGCAGTGCTGCATTTAACCACTGCGCCACTTCTGCCTCTCCTTCTAGAAATTCAGATATTGGCCCCTTCTATTTTGTCCTTTTCTGTAAGAGGGAACATTCAGAATGAGCCATTCTTGACAGATGATTCCCCTAGGGCAGTGATGGCAAACCTTTTTGTAAAGGTGTGCCAAAATTATGTGTGTGAGCGCTATCGCACGCACGTATCCACACCCACAATTCAATGCACACTGGCCACCTGATCTTGTGCACGCAACCCCTGTGCATGTGCGCACAACTCCCCACCACCACCCCGCATGCACATGGGGGAGTTTTTGCCTTCCCCAGTCTCCAGAGGATTCCCTGAAGCCTGGGGAGGGCAAAAACGGCGTGGTACCCGGAACTTGGAAAAAATCATTTCTGAACTTCCGGTTGGCCTCGTTCCCCCCCCCCCGATGCTTCCCTAATGCAAAAACGGTCTTCCCTAGCCCTCCGGAAGGCCGAAAATCAGCTGGCTGGCACATGCATGCATGCAGGAGCTGACGGCTTGCATGCTGGCAAGTGCCATAGGGTTGCCATCACAGCCTTGGGGGATGTCTGCAGCAATTCTCTCTTATTGGGCAAACTTTGGCATTGGACCAACTTGGGGACACCACAGTAAAGCTACACTGTTCTAGACATAAAGGTATTTCCTTCTTACATTTCAGCATTTGTTTTTGCCTTATATCAGACATGCAAGTGATGCAAAAGTACCCAGCAGTTTACGCTTTAAAAAAGAAAAGAAAAGAGGACTCGGAATTACATTGTCTAATGGAAACCTATGCATCCTTCATGGCTGTATTCTTATTTTCTGTGAAAAGTGGGAAAAGAGGTCTCTCTGCATTTCAGAGCAAAATATTTCCCAGTTGTTCTCACAGCAGGTGGCAGCAACAGGCCAATCAGTGACGGATCTAAAGGATAGGTAGAGTCAGTTCCGATGGGAGAGGAGATGCCACCAGGAAATCCTAGTCTATAGGCCCAAGGGAGAAATCAGAACCATTTTGGAAAACAGACTTTTTCTAAGAAGATTGCAAAGAAGTATCCACACCAAACCACAAATCAACTCCTCTGTTTGAGGAAGTCTGTCTTTTATTTCCAAGTTTCTTATTCTCGTTAATTTATTAGCCTCTTCAGTTTCAGATTTATGTTCAGAAGTAGTAAACTTCTTTTTGAAAACAAAACGCTTTGTCCCTCTTCTGAACTGAGGCAGCTTCAGAAATAGTATACTCAGCTCTTACTTGGTTAAATGCCACTTGTGCTAAGATAGACAAAGAATACACTATTTTCCAGCTCTGGAAGTAAGGAAGCAGCCTTCAAACTTTATATTAAGTGACAATTTAGGGTTATGTTCAGGAGAGGAGACAAGTATCTTTCTTCTCCTTTCAACACACAGTGGGAAATAAATTTGTCTACAAATTAACCTCACCCTATATAGCAATAGTAATTGCACTTAGACTTATATACCACTTCACTGTGCTTTACAGCCCTCTCTAAGTGCTTTACAGAATCAGCATATTGACCCCAACAATCTGTAATATATATATACATCAGAGATTGGTTCCTATCAGTTTGGACCGGTTCGGCCAAGTAGGTAGTAACTCAGCCTGTCATGCCTCTGAACTGGTTCTCTCAGCGGCGCCATCTTGTTTTTTGCTTCTGCGCCTACGCAGAAACATTTTTTAGTACTGTACAGACGCACACAGTGTGTCCCTGAGCAAACGGGCAGTAGCAACAGCCGGAACCCATCCCCTGATATACATATACACAAACCATCGTGGTTTTTGTATTGAAATATTATTCAAGTTGTTCAATTCTATATATAATTGATCACAAACAAGTACTGGAGCAGGCAATATAGCAATCTGAATCTTTAGCAGCGAGTTAGCTTTAGTGTTCAGTCTGATTTAACCATATGTTTAGGAAGCAAGGGGTGCTCAAAATAATACATGAGCTATGAGAAGTTTTTAACTACCAATCTGCCTGTATCATATACACTTGTTTAAACGTCTGGAGGATGTTTGACCTTAAATCCATTTTAAATATATAAACTGCAAGTGCTGGGGCCAGGTATATGGGCCTAGAACAGTGTTTCTCAACCTTGGCGACTTTAAGTCCTGTGGACTTCAATTCCCAGAATCCCCCAGCCAGCACAGCTGGCTGGGGAATTCTGGGAGTTGAAGTCCATAGGACTTAAAGTCGCCAAGGTTGAGAAACACTGGCCTAGAAAGATGGAATTCCTTTGCAGTGATCTCCTCCACTTATGCTTAGTTGGGAAAGAAAATCTAGAGAAGGGCCTAAGAATATCATCATGGAGGATACACAAGTTTGCATAAGGTCAGATAACATTGTTTTGTAAGAACAAAATCGATCCAGTTTTACGGCTGTCCCAAAAAGTCCAGGACACAAGAAACATCACACCAGAGGTAAATTCATTAAACTAATCGGTCTGCCTAGGCTTCACTGAGCTGCTGCAAAGTCATAGGAGCACATCGAAGAAATTAACTTAGACAGCCGCTACCTTGCTAGCAATCGTTCAGAAATGCCTGCCAAATAAACTGAGGCCCCACCGAATCAAGTCAACAGCTTCCAGCTGCATTTCGGTAATTCTGAGGAAGTCCTTGTTGTCAAGCTATTTCCTGGATGAGTCTCCAAGCCTGTTGTTACAGAGGAGCTGCTTCCCTCTGTCCCAGCCAGTTTAAGGGTAGTAAAAACTGAATGTTCTGAATGTTCTCATTTTCTCTCTTCCTCCCCCCCTTTTTTTTTTTTTTTTTTTGTCCTTTTGTGTTGGGTCTATTTTTCCTCCCCCGTTTGTTATTAAAGTTCTCTTCCTGCCTAAAGAGCAGCCTTTAAATGCTTTTCATAAAGACAGATTCTAAACTGTAAATGAATGTATTGTAAATGGGCAGCACAAGCGGCACCAGGACAGATGGAGCGCGCGGATGTTAGGGAAACAGAAAAATGAGACAGAACTATTCAGCAGCGGATGCCAAGGGATGCAAAAGGAGAGATAAATGGTGCAGGCATGATGGGCACCGTTCTTGTTGGCCTCCACTTGTGTGCTCTCGAAGTATAATTTTTCCTTGTGCAGTTTGGCAAGAAGCATGCTTGGAATGCTGCAGTGGTACCTGCTGGTCTTTAAATGAAGAGGGTACGCCATGGTAGTAATACCCAAGTACCATTATGAGATACTGAGGAGGGACAGCTTCCTAAAGGTTGAATATATTAGCTCAGTAGAATACAACAGCAGAGTTTACAGTGTTTCCTAAAAAGACTGTAATTGGCTTATCGAGGATCCTGGGAAAGTCCAGATAGAAAAGGTCAGCAGCAATGTATATTTGTACAATACTGAGGATGCATTATCTTCTCAGCTGGCATGGCATGGCATATAATTTTACACAACACGCTATACCAGCATGCGGTAACTAAGAAAGACAGTGATCACAGCTCTCTGAAATCTCCAGATCTATCACTTGCCATCTCTGTAAATGGCCTCTGGATGCACATCAGTACACATTTATGCGAGTTAGTTAAACTTCCCAGCAATATACAGCAAATAATAAAGATACCTCAGACTGAAGATAAATAACAGTGCTGCATACACTTCAAAAATGATTGGAAGTACTGCTTCTGGCTTCAAACAAGTGCTTCCTATAAGAAGAAGAAGTGCTTCTGGCTTAATATCACCTCTCTGCTATTCCTTAAAGCAGCTTTTCTTTTTCTAGATGTCAACATGAGTGAGAAAAGTCACTGATTTAAGAGGCAGATTAAAACAGATTCCTTAAAGCAGCTGCAACTTTTTTTTATTTGTACACAACCTTAGGGGGGAGGAATAAGAGCTGCTTTAAGACTTCATATAGATTGTTGTTATTCTTTGCAACCCAACAGAATGTTGGCTCAGGTAGTTACTGTGAATCGGTCGTCCCATACTACAGCTCTTCAATGATGGAACAGAACAGGGTTAAGTTTGACCAGGGTGGCAAAATATCTTAATGGGCATTCGGCTCTGGGTTGTGCGACTGGAAAAGAGGATGGAGAAAATTAAGTATGGAGCAGATGGCAGCCTTCCAAGTCACTGCCCAACTCTCTATCTTGGGAAGCGTAAGAGACTTTTCCCCCCAAAATTTTTCTCATCAGCCCACAGCCAGATGCAACTCATTTTCCAACTCACTCTTTCTTTCCTTGGCTTTTTTAACCATACCAAATTCAGTTTCATTCTATTTGGGTTTTAGAGCATTATCCTGCTGATGAAGTCCAAGATCTTTTATATAATTACTTCCATCGGTATAGAAGGAATAACAACAACATCAGTAAAAAGAAAGCTGGGCCGTAAGTTATTAATTGTGTGTCGCCAGAAGAGTGGTTTGTGGAAAATCACCATTGAAAAAGACTTGAATTCAAAGGTAAACTCACTGGCAGAATGCATGCATTCTTAGCAGATGGCACAAGCTCAATCCATGGCATTTCTGGTTAAAAGCAAAAGAAAGCAAATGACAGGAAGCTCTGTTAAGTCCAAGACTTCAAGAAATCTAGCTCCTGGGTTGGATGGCCAAACTGTGGTCAGGTACTAGATAGTTTCCCCATGTTTCTAAGCAAGTTGAATAGCAAGAAAATAAAAGTGGGGCAAGCTATCAAACCTAGGTTTCAAAATTAGAACCAGATCAAATCAAACACTATTTTGAAAGGGGATCTCATTCAAAATGGAACTAGACCTGAATCTATTAATCCTCAGGCGGTAACACAGAGATTATACCAAATCACTACATGTAAATTCTTTTAGATCACAGTCACAAAAAATGACAGTGGTTTCCAAGTCATACTTTTATATTGCATCAGACTAAGTATGTTATCATTTCTTGAATGAATGCATTTCTGCTAAAAGAGATACCTCACAGATAAAAAGTAAAGGTAAAGGTTCCCCTCGGACATATGTGCTAGTCGTTCCCAACTCTAGGGGGCGGTGCTCATCTCCATTTCAAAGCTGAAGAAGTCTCCGTGGTCATGTGGCTGGCATGGCTAAAAGCTGATGGTGCACAGAACACTGTTGCCTTCCCACCAAAAGTGGTCCCTATTTTTCGACTTGCATTTTTACATGCTTTCAAACTGCTAGGTTGGCAGAAGCTGGGCCAAGTAACGGGAGCTCACTCCGTTACGCAGCACTAGGGATTCAAACCGCCGAACTGCCAACCTTTCCGATCGACAATCTCACAGATATGTAAAGTTAAAATAACTGGGATTTGATCATATCTCTTATATTTCACCTGCCCCTACTGAAAAATTTATAAAGCACATCTTTTTCGGCAATACAATAGCAATACCACTTAGACTTATATACCACTTTACAGTGCTTTACAGCCCTCTCAAAGCAGTTTAAACAGTCACCATCTTGCCCCCAACAATCTGGGTCCTCATTTTACCGACCTCAGATGAAAGGCTGAGTCAATCTTGAGCCTGGTGAGAATCGAACTGCTGATACAATACCAGTATTACTGACAATGGGCTAGCAACAGCTGTCCACCTCAAAATGTCAAGGATTAAACCTGGAAGCTGCTCCATGTATGGCATGCATTTATTTTCATTCACTCCTGGGCTCTAATAAATATTGCTACCTTTCTATATATTTCTGAAAAGTGCACGAACACGCACACGCACCTGTCTTAATTTGAGAAAAAGTCTCTCCAATTAATGGAGTCCCAGACTGAAGTTTATATCGAGCCGGCCGTTTCAGTCTATTGGAGCTCTCTGCCCATAGAGCAACAGTTCATGGTTTGCCTCATTCATTTGGCCTCCTAGAGCCAGCTCATCTGCAGCATTCCGGCTTCTCCGGTTCCTGCACACACACAGGTTAGAGGAAATGTTGCTGATCATCAGCAAAACGGCGAAACTGCCTATACATAAAATGTTAAGGTAGAGTAATTTCTCATAGCTGTAGTAAGGGCAAACTGACAGGATCTTTTCAAAAACAGTCTGTGCAAGGATGCTGGTGGACAGAATGCACATTTAGAAAAAAACCACAGGATCTCCAGATAGGTGAGCTGTTATGCTTGAATGGATGTTATGTGTATTTTGATAAAGACTGAATACAGTAGTCTTTCTCCCTGAATAAACATGTTAATCAGCACAGAAAGGCCATGAAACAAAAGCCAGGCATTCTAAAATAGAACAGTGGTATGTTAATTCATAACGCAGAATTGTTCCATCATCACAAATTATTGTTATATTGACTCGCTAAATGCAGCTTTGTTCGATAGGGTCAGGCAGAGGCTATGCAGCGGGATTCAGCAGCATTGCCTAGAATTCTAGACATGGTCCATTTGCTCTTTGTCTCAACGTTCAAATATGGAAAAAGGTAATACAGGTAGTCCTCAACTTCCATCTAGTGACCGTTCAAAATTGCAGCAGCACTGAAAAAAGTGGCGACTGTTTTTCACATTTAGCAGTTATAGCAATAGCAGTTAGACTTATATACCGCTTCATAGGGCTTTCAGCCCTCTCTAAGCGGTTTACAGAGTCAGCATATTGCCCCCAACAACAATCCGGGTCCTCATTTTACCCACCTCGGAAGGATGGAAGGCTGAGTCAACCCTGAGCCGGTGAGATTTGAACAGCCGAACTGCAGAACTGCAGTCAGCTGAAGTAGCCTGCAGTGCTGCATTTAACCACTGCGCCACCTCGGCTCTTTTACGACTGAAGTACGTCCCCATGGTCATGTGATCAAAATTCAAGATGCTTGGCAGCTACTTCATACTTATGATGATTGCAGTGTCCCAGGATCATGTGATCCCTTTTTGCGACTTTCTGACAAGCAAAGTCAATGGAAAATCCAGATTCACTTAACAACCATGATACTAACTTAACAACTGTGGTGATTCACTTACAACTGTGGCAAGAAAGGTCATAAAATGAGGCAAAATTCACAACAATTGTCTCAGTTAGCAACAGAAACATTTAAGCACAATTGTGGTCGTAAGCCAAGGATTACCTGTATTTCCCAATGGGAAAAGAAGAAAAACAACTAGATCAGATTCTAGAGAAGTGGACTCCGCAAAATTTGAGTCATGTTCCTTATAACTGGATTTGTTTTATTTTAAGTTCTAGTAGCTTAAGTATTTTGTGAAAAATGTGCTAAAATTTGCTGCAGAAAATGTTACAGTGGAGAACTTCCTTGCAACATTCAGATGATTTGAAAGACTGAATTAATTTTGGGGACATCCAAAGCTGGAATGGGACATGAACCCACTTCAGGGAAAATCTTTCCAAGTAACCTGGTCAAGATCTGAGATACAAAAACCAATAAACTAATTTGCATACAAAACCAATAAACTAATTTGGAAAATCATGTTAGGATTATTTCTAAATAAATGGAATGTGGTTTCAAATAGTGGAAAAGAACAGTTGTGATGCTTTGAGGGAAGACAGTTTATTGGGGGGGGGTGTTCTTTTCTCTCCCTTTGTAAAATTACCACATCCTGCTGCCTCCGCCTGTGTTCACTATTAAGACTGTGCATTAAGATAATATACAGTTCCCTTATTTTCAGTTCAGTGCCCAAAGTATCCTAATCTACTCAAAGAGAATGGCAACAATAATAAAAACAAACAAACATCTGCACATCTTTATTATTTGTTTCTCTGATCAGCTGGAAGGCATCAACTCCACAGCTTGGTGTCAAAAACAGACTGGAGGAGGACTGCATGCAAAACAACCAGTCATTCACCTTTCTTTTCTTCCTCTTTGTTTTTTTGTCTTCCCGGATACTGTTGGGAGTGAGAAAAGCAATTCGATGCATCAGGATGTTCCCTCCCTCCTTCCTACATCCAGAAACTTGGTCCATTGTACAGTTCGGAACTCTTTGTTTTCTTTGGCTGGGCAGACAACCGTGGGTGTAAAATAGGGTTTTTGTGTAGTGCTCAGCACTCTTTCCTCTACTTTGCACTCAGTTAATTAGCCTCTTTCCCTTATTTTGTCTTTGGGGGGGAAAAGACTTTCTACCGATATTAACAGGGGGAAAAGGGGTTAAAATGTGCTTATATTGTTGTGAACATCTGATCTTTCAACTTTTGGGCAATAAGGATAGTTTATATGTTTGTCTTTAGCTGTTTCTACTGGAGTCCTTTTTTTAAAAACAAACAAAGGAAACATTTGGAACTATACGCTCTGTTGGAACCATTGTGTCATTTTGCCAATTCTCCAGGATCTGTTGTCTCTTTCCATCTATACAAGTTTACATATTTATGTCAGAGGTGCAAGGGAGTTTTAAAAAATGGCAAGGTAGAATGTCCAATATGCAAGTGAAGTCCTACCCCCTTTACATGTGTAAAGGTAAAGATTCCCCTTGCACATATGTGCTAGTCGGTCCCGACTCTAGGGGGGGCAGTGCTCATCTCCGTTTCTAAACCGAAGACATCTCCGTGGTCAGGTGGCCTGCATGACTAAATGCCAAAGGTGCACAGAACACTGTTACCTTCCCACTAAAAGTGGTCCCTATTTTTCTACTTGTATTTTTACATGCTTTCAAGCTACTATGTTGGCAGAAGCTGGGACAAAAAACGGGAACTCACTCCATTAAGCGGTGCTAGGGATTCGAACCACCGAACTGCTGACCTTTCTGATTGACAAGCTCAACCATTACATGTGTACAACAAACTTTAAAAAGTATGGAGTTTGGGTCACAGAGTTGTAGCCATCTTGACTTTTTTAAAGCCCGTACTGTGGCTACCATATGTCTTCCATTTGTCATTGAGAACTGCAATGTTGGTTCCTGAATTAATATAGTTCATTGGCTTTTGATTTTCTTGAAACAGCATCTGGATTGTTTGGGTCACATATTCATTTAAAAAAAAAATACTTAGCCTGCGAGAGCATGTCCTTATATTGATTTAAGGATTAAAGAGATAAATTTTATTTGGTGAAAATGTATTTTCTCATTCCAAATCTAAGACCAGAACACTATCCTCTTGATGTAATGACTTAAAGAAATATACAATGTTCAAAGGACACATAAGAAATAATTATTTTTTAATTTGGGATTCAGCCATGATGTTTTGCATCATCAGGCAAGTGGCCACTTGTACTATTCTTCCAAGCACTGAGTTGTTTTGGCACTTGAGGCAGAAAATGCAGAAGAATGTCCTCTCTTTAGCAATAAAAATGCAACAATGAAATATTAAATAATTAACTATGTGTTATTACATTCTGACAATATAGGGTTACCCCATTAGAGCTTAGTAAGAAAACTGACTTTTTATTAACTTTAAAAAGTAAAATATCTGAAAATATTACATTTCAATTCTTTATATATTAGCATATTATTGTAGTAAACTTAAAACTTAATAAATTGGCTATCTTAATGCATTCTTCAAAACATTTTTGACAGTAAACTTTCTAGGAAAAACGTGCTTGTTTTTCTATCTCACCTGATCTTCAATAAAACTTTTCACTGGCTACGATTCTAAGAGAAATATTATTAAAATCACTCAGAATACCTGAAGGCAACAGGTATAAAGCTTTACCAACTTTTTGTTGCAAATGTTGCAATTGCCAGAATTCTAAAATTCAGACTTATCATGTACCAAATGTTTTAACACATTAATTTAACAGATTGTGGAGTCTCCTTGGCCTCAACTGGAATGCATAGATCCCAGAGATGTTAGACAGAATGTATTAAAACTGCAGGCAAGCAAGAACATTTAACATAATGCTAGTCAGGATAGCTTTAGCATCCATCATATCACCCATTGAGTGCAATTTATTTGGGAAGTGAACAACAATCAACGGTGCCATTCCAATCCCTACCACCAGGGAAAGCATGGCCTTAAACAGCCCTTCTGCTAATTTTTTCGACTGAATGTGGCTGTTGAGATTGTAAATAACCCACATGAATGGACCCTGCAGACACATTTTATCGTAAATTCATGCAGACAAATTTATATCGCAGTGCCATCACCAGAGTCCAATTCTAAATTAAGTTTTGATTGGCACTTAATTTCTAGACTTCAGAGCCATGACTTGCCTAATGTCTTGTGCAAAAGGAGAAAGGGAGGGGGGTATCCTTTTATCCAGGGAAATGCGTAAGCCTACCAAAGGGCCACACTTTTCTTGGAATTTATTTTAGTTTGCTGATGCATTTTTTCTGTTTCAGAAATGTAATGTGGGAGGTGCTCAGAATAGAACGCATGCCCCTTATCTCCAGGAGAGCCATTACATGGACAGAAACTCTGAGGGATCATGATACTAAGCATCATAAATGTAATAATTAAAAAGGTAAAGGTTCCCCTCGCACATATGTGCAACTCTAGGGGGCCGTGCTCATTTCCGTTTCAAAGCCGAAGAGCCAGCGCTGTCCAAATATGTCTCCATGGTCATGTGGCCGGCATGACTAAACGCCAAAGGCACACGAAACGCTATTACCTTCCCACCAAAGTAGTCCCTATTTTGGCAGAAGCTGGGACAAGTAACAGGACCTCATCTGTTACATGGCACTAGGGATTCGAACTGCTGAACTGCCAGTCTTTCTGATCGAAAAGCTCAGTGTCTTAGCCACTGAGCCCCCACATCCCTATGTAACAATTCTTATGGTTGAATACAGACTGTATATATCTCTACAAGCAATGGAAACTGAACTCTTCTTGGTAGAGTCCATAGTCACAGGCTGCATTAAGCCAGAGTGTGTTTCTGGTATAGTATGAAACCACAGCTAATTGTGGCATTACTTTAATAAGTTATTAGGAACACAGGAAAATCCTCGTTTCTGTTTTCCTAAGAACAAATCCACAAAATCTTCCCTTATTCATAAAGTGGTGACTTATCAAATTCAATTTTCCCACCTATTCAGGTAGCCTTTGACTTATAACAAAGGAGCCCAAAATTTCTGTGGCTAAGTGAAACATTGGTAAGTGAGTTTTGCCCCATTTTATGACTTTCCAGAGTTGTCAAGTGAATCACTGCAGCTGTTAAGTTAGTAACCTGGTTGTTAAGTGAATCTGGCTTCCCCATTGACTTTGCTTGTCAGAAGGTCGCAAACGCTGATCTCATGATCCCGGGACATTGCAACTGTCCTAAATATGAGCCAGCTACCAAGCATCCAAATTTTGTTTATGTGAGCATGGGATGCTGCAGTGGTCATATGTTTGAAAAATGGTCATAAGTCACTTTTTCCAATGTCATTGTAGCTTTGGGGGGTCACTAAATGGACTGTTGTAAGTCGAGGACTATCTGTATTTCCACAAAACATGACAGAGCTTATACTGGGAGGTGAAATGATTAATTTTCAGATGCAAAGAAGGTTGAAGATACTCAACACTACTCTAAGTCTTCTTATTCAACAATGGAAAGAACCGCCATCCAGGAATTTTTATACTGCTTCATAGTGCTTTTACAGCTCTCTCTAAGTGGTTTAAAGAATCAGCCTATTGCCCCCAACAATCTGGGTCCTCATTTTACCCACCTCGAAAGGATGGAAGGCTGAGTCAACCTTCAGCCTGGTGAGATTTGAATTGTCGAACTGCAGCTAGCAGTCAGCTGAGGTAGCCTGCAGTATTGCATCCTAACCACTGCACCACCTTGGCTATTATTATTATTATTATACAATTGTATCACAGTGGCCAGTTGTTTCGCCGGATTTGGCATTGGTTACTAGTCGGGCCCCACCCAGGGGCCTAGGACGTTGTAACGTATTTTTGTAATATACGTGCAGATCCAAGCAGTGTGGCTTTTTGCATTTGACTGATGGTGATTTTGTCAATTTTTAACTGTTTTAAATGTAATTCCAGTGCTTTTGGAATAACACCCAGTGTGCCAATTACCACTGGAATTACCACTGCTGGTTTGTGCCATAGTCGTTGAATTTCAATTTTTAAGTCCTGGTATTTTGCGATTTTTTCATGTTCCTTCTCAGCGACCCTGCTATCACCTGGTATTGCGATGTCTATGATTGTGACCTTATTTTTCTCAACCAGTGTGATGTCTGGTGTATTATGCGGCAGTATTTTGTCCATTTGTATACGGAAATCCCACAAGATCTTGACCATCTGATTTTCGGTGACTTTTTCAGGCTGATGTTCCCACCAGTTTGTTGCTGTTTTAATATTATAATTTTTGCACAAATTCCAATGGATCATTTGTGCTACTGAATTGTGCCACAATTTATAATCAGTCTGTGCGATTTTTTTTACAGCAGCTGAGTATGTGATCAACAGTTTCATCAGCTTCTTTGCAAAGTCTGCATTTGGCATCATCAGAGGATTTTTCGATTATTATTATTATTATTATTATTATTATTATTATTATTATTATTATATCAAGAAGCATTCACGGGCATGTTATTGCATGGCTGGTGCAACCATGATGGTAGGGTTGAGCAACTTGGCACCCTCCATCCAGATGTGCTGCACTGTAGCTGGCATTATTCCTAACAAGCACACTTGTTGAAACTGCTGACTAAACTGATAAGGCATTGGGAGTTAAATATCTGGAGTAGGAAGGAAGAGCTTCTGAGGAGGATTGCATTAATCACCAACTTCAGTTCAGGGACGATTTATTCACTGGGAATGTGTGCTCCAATGTTGTATCCAAAGTTAGAACAGCAGATAAAAACAATGAAAAAAAGCCAATAGTCTGGTAGGCACTGCTCATGAGGGTTTCCCTTGTTGGCTTAGCAAATGATAACTTGCATGCATTAGAACACTCACCCCATGTTAATTACCCCCCATCGGGCTTTCATGCACCCCAGCAGCAGTGGAAAACACAACACAACACAACCAAAAATCATTCATGTATGAAAATAATAATAATACTGGAAGACATATTTCAGAAAAAGATGAATTTGTAAATTTGCTCATAAATGACAGTCAGTCACCTCCTAATAAAAGTATTATATCCCTGCCCCTTTGGGGTTTTATCTATTGGATTAACATAGCTTCAGTGATTTTTTTATATCATAAAATACATATTGCTATCTAAAAGCAACACTATCCTCCTGGCAATATTTTCCTCCCAAGTACTTAATGTTTATACAATATTGTTCTGAGTAGGTTATGGGATTAGTCAAATGACTATTATAAATAATAATCTCTTTCAAGAAGAGGCTAATATGCTAATGACAACTTAAGATGCCCACTGTGACTCCAACTCTAATTGTTCCATCAGCTCTAAGCCTAACCCAAACTCATTGCCCTGCTTCTCAGGCAGAAGAGGTATTCCCCAAATTCTTAAGAGGGGAATATCAGCCCTCCTCCCACTCAATCAAGTATAAAGGTAAAGGTTCCCCTCACACATATGTGCTAGTCATTCCTGACTCTAGGGGACAGTGCTCATCTCCATTTCAAAGCCAAAGAGCCAGAGCCATCTCAGTGGTCATGTGGCCAGCATGACTAAATGCCAAAGGTGCATGGAATGCTGTTACCTTCCCACCAAAGGTGGTTCTTCTTTTTCTACTTGCATTTTTACATGCTTTCGAACTGCTAGGTTGGCAGAAGCTGGGACAAGTAACGGGAGCTCACTCCATTGCGTGAGGAATTCGAACCACCAAACTGCTGACCTTTCTGATTGACAAGCTCAGCGTCTTAGCATCTGAGCTACCACATCCCTCATTTACACAATTCGTTACTCCTATCTGATATTTATATTAGATATTTATATTAGACCAAATTGGTCCATTCCATACACACATTATGTGCATGTTTGCAGGATTTCACCACCACCACATCCCCATCTAATATTCTTCTCTTTTCTGAAGTGACTTCCTACTATCGTTTTCCCTCCTGTAATATCCATGCCATATTTACCCAAAAGACCTTTTCACACTACATGAAACTGAGCAAATATTAAAAAAATGATATCATGAGAAAATGCATAGAATCTCTGCATAATAACCACAATCCTAAGAATAGTGACAGTGATTGCAATGGGAGAGATATAAGTATGTACCTCTTTCGTTGCCCCATAACCCGCTCTGTAAGAGATAGATTTCTTCCAGAGTTGCTGAAAGGATAAGAGCACTGGTCAAGTTTACAGAAAATTGATTTCCAGCTTGCAAATAACAATGACAAGTTCATTCAAAAATTGCAGAGCTCACACTGGCTTTGGCTGAAGCTATACAAATGCATATGGATTTTCATATCTTTTGCTGTAAGTACATATGTTTAATATTTGTGCTGGCCAAAATACATGGCAAAGAGTTTAAGGATGATCATTTTTACCACCTTTGGTTTCTTATTTCAAATTATATTGCTTTTATCCATGGAACTGGCACTATGTTTTTTTAAAATAAAGATTTAATAGTAAACCCCAATTGTTCCTTTGGTGAACAGTTTCCAGAAAGCCTATAAGTTAACTTGTTTTTAATGGTTCAAGAAAAAAAAAACACCCACAACCATCTTTGCTATTATTTTTTCCATTATAATCATTGAATATTGGAAGTTAAACAGTGCTTTATTCTGGTAATTTATGTGCAATATGTATCAATGGTAATTTTAAGCATTCACAACAGATGGAAAGCAGATATATTAAATAAATACTGAAAAATAATGTGGGTAATGTCAGCATTTGATAGTAACCTAAAAACAATCACTGGAGAAAACAATTTAATTATTAAAATGAAGCCAAATCTACTTACAAGCTATGTAACTTGCATTCAGAGAACTTAGCATTCTTTTTAAACTCTTTGTTTTTATTTATTGTGACTTAGCTCTTTTTCTGCAGAAGGCATCTTTTCCATAAAAGTTATTAATCTACTATTTCAATGAAGCACTATAGTGATACAGGCAGTCCTCGCTAACTGACCACTCGTTCAGTAACCATTCAAAGATACAACATCACTGAACAATGAAACTTACATCCTATTGTCAAAAGATGCAGTTGCCACAGCATCCCGTAATGATGTAATTGCTATTTGTGACCTTCACACCTGGCAACAATTGTAGCCAGAACTCAGATCACAAGCCAGTGCCATTATACAATGTTACACTTTATGACATCATTTAGCAACGGAGCTGCCAGTCTCTATTGTAGTCAGTAAGTGAGGACCTATCTGTAGATAGAACTCCTCTCTATATTCTTTGATATACTGAGTACTTGCAGTTCCAGTAGAACACTTGCTACTGTAAATAAGATGAGGAGAAAATAGGGAGAGGTAAGACCATCAATAAGTATTGAAATAGGAATGGGTATTATTTTACTAGAATCTTAACCCAAAGAGCTTTTCACAAGGAAGCAATGCAAAGCTGTGTGTAAATACAGTATGAAAGAAAATAAAATTCATACTTAATCCTCAAGAAAAAGAAGCCAATAGCAAATGGCAGAAGGACAATACAAAAATACTGGTTCGCCTGAATCAGTAGCTTTTTTTTACTACAGGGTTGGGGGAACCGGTCGAAACTGGTAGCATTTCACCCCTGCATATAAACTTCATGCAAGTTATTTTATTTTGAGGCACTTTCAGGCACAATGTTATGCTGAACCAAATTTCTAGTATATAAACTCAGGATGCAGCAGTGGCAAAATAGTACATAGGGAATTCTTGATTATCAATTGCCTGTTCAAAGCCAATGTTCTAAAGTTATGAGTGTACTGAAAAAGGAGATTTACCCTTAGAACGTGTGGCTGCTGTAGAATCCCTGCCATTGCATGATCGCAATTTGGGTGCTTGGCAACCAGTGCACATTTACAATGGTCACAGCATCCTGAGGTCATGTGATTTCCCTATGTGACCTTCACAACCAGCCTTCCAATAAACTGGAAGTTGCAAGTCACAGTCACATGACACTATGCTTAACAACTGCTGGTGATTTGATTAACAGCCACAGCCAGAACTGACATCATAAGTCAGTATGGTCATGTGACATTTCATTTTACATCGCTTAGAAAATAAGACCTCCCCCGATAATAAGCCCAATAGGGCTTTTGAGCTAAAATAAGCCCTTCCCCCAAAATAAGCTCTCCCTGAAAATATCACAACAGCAGCAGCCATGAGGTGACCATGCTCGCTGCCTCCTGCACCTCAAAAATAATAAGAGCTCCCCGAAAATAAGGTCACGCACTTATTTCGGTGGGTCAAAAGAAAATAAGACCCTGACTTATTTTGGGGGGAGCACGTTACATATAGCTAATTTAAAGAAATGACACCCTAGGAAATGTATGAAGGTTTGTCTGCCGTGGCTGTTGGTTAGAAATTTTCTAGGCCAACATTTCTCTTAGCAACTTTAAGACACATGGACTTCAACTCCAAGAACTATAAGGCACATGGACTGCAACTCCAAGAAATCTACATCTCTTACAGTTGGCAAGGTTGAGAAACATTGTTCTACCTAGGCAATTGAATCAGGATCACAAACGTCAAGTGAAAGCTCTCATTTTGGACTGTGTGTGGGATATTTTGCATTCTGAAGTGCAAGCAGGAATCTACACCTAGATTGCCTCTTTTGGCAATCACGTTTCACTGTGTTGGCATCCTACTGTTGCATCCTACTGTTAACCAGAGTAGTTCATTGCAAATGGCTCCATTCTTTGGAGTGGGCTAATCAGGCTCGCCCTGCATTTGATGATGCCCTGATCTTAGAAAGTCCAAGTGCTTCTTCCCCCTTTCAACCCAAACCTGGAGGTAGGACATGTATCAGTTTGTGTTGCATCTGACTAGCTAAGTCTCCTTATGATTGTATACGTGCACTCTGCAGGCAAGGGCAAAGGAATCCCACAGGTATAAACGTTGAGAGAAGGCAATCTTTTTCACCCATTTCTTAATCAGTTTCTGGCAGTCTGTTTCTCCTCCCCATTTGTTTCTGGCTCAGGGAGTGGTGCGATGGCCTAGAGGTGGAGCTCTCGCCTTACAATCAGGAGGCTGTGAGTTCGATCCTAGGTAGAGGCAGATATTTCTCTCTCTGGACACACTGAGAATATACCTGCTGAATAAAACTCCTCATTGGCAACAGGCCATAAAAACACTCTGCTAGCTCCATTCAGTTGTCCAGACTCCAACCCGCAAGGGACTATGGGGTCCTTAAAAGAAGAAGATGATGGTTTGTGGCTCAACACCCATTCTGAACAGTTAAGAGACTTAGAATAAAATGGATTAATTCGCTGATAAACTAAACAATATTTCATTTAGTGGTTCATTATATATAAAATTATGTAAAGCAGCAAGAATTTATGGATCTAGTGTCATCCAGGCACTGCTATTTATTCCATGTATGGACTGCAGAACAGGGTCAATTTTTTCACTAAGCTACTGGGATCAATGGTAAGAAAGGACTCATTAGAATGTAAACGCCACTGAATCAGATACCTAGAACAAGATATAAACTACATTGTCTTGGTTGCACACAGCCCAGGCGGCAGAACAGCGTGAATTTATGCCAGAAAAGGCCAGCTGTCAAAAAATTGGCTAAATGTCCTTCTGTTTCAGACATTAGCTTATAAAGAAATTAAGGATTCGGTTAAACTAATTCACTTTTAGACGAGCTTGCCATCGTAAGGCTGACAGTATTCCAGTAGCTCAATAGTAGAGACACAGAGACTGTCAATGATCCTGCAAGCAATTAACTTTCTTCCAGCTCCTCAAAACTGCATTATGTAGAAAGGGAGATGGGAGTCTTACTCAGGCTTTTCAGGAAGTGCCAAAACACAATGATGCCACGTGTCATAAGCTTTATCTGATTGCCAAAAATGATAATGGGACAAAAGGATGAGCGGCTGGGTGGGTAAGTTGAACAGGGCAGGGCACAATCAGCTCAATAATTTTGCATTTTGTACCAACAGCAACAAAAATACCCAGAGAGTCACTAGGCTCAATTATACTAGATCTAATGAGTACTGATGTGTGGAATGAGCTAATGTTTCACTTACTGGGTAAATAAAATGGGTAGTAAGTATTATGATAGCTACTGCTTCAATTAGGCAAAAGCCTGTTAATATCTAAATTCACATTTATTTTTTAAAAATGGACCTTTAGCGCTATGGAGACTGGTATTATTTTTTTAATGAGGAGAAGTCTTTGTGCAAGTCACAAGTTCACCACTCTGATATGGAGAGATTGTGTTGATTCTAAGTCCCACTACTTGAACAGGTAGTTGATGGAACCATTTAATATTACTGTATTTTTCAGAGTATAAGACACACCTTTTTCTCCCAAAAAGAGGGTGAAAATCTGGGTGCATCTTATACACTGAATACATCATTTTTGGCCTCCTGAAAGCCCACCCCCTTCGCAAAATTGGACGTGCATAGGCTTTGGGAGACCTGCAAAGTGCTCCTGGGGGCTGGGGAGGGCAAAATTGAGCGAAAAACGGGCCATTTTTTGAACGAACTTAGCCAGACTGAAAGCTCTTGAATGGAATATGCAATGAGTGGCCTTGGTTATTTCTCCCCCCCCCCTCCTCTTCTGTTATGGTTTTTATGGGATGTTGCTTTAGCTGCTTTGTTTTTATGGTTCTAAATATCTGTAAGCCACACAAAGTCACTTTATGGGTTGGAAGGCCACAACTATAAACCAGTCAAATAAGCCATAGAGGGAAAAACTCTGCATATTAGGCCAATTCCTGACAGTAATAAACACCATTTATTGCTATCAATTGGATTTCAGTGGGTGCAATCCTGAAAGATCTGGGTGCTCAGTTTCAGTAGAATTTATTTATGTTCATTGACTTTATACACCCATGCACCTGTGCATACTTAAGAAAAGATCTCTCTTACTAAAATAAGCTGGAAATCTATTATGGATAGATAAACTCCAAACATGAAAAAGAAACTGTGATGTCAGTGAAACAAATACCAAATCACTACATTTCAGTGTGTGGCCTCACAGTTCTTTTATTTACGGATACATATTTTGGTGTGAGGGAAAGGAGGCAAGTAATTGATGGCCTAGTCCAAATGATATTTACATTGCACGCAGCTAATATTGTTTGCACAAAGTAAGAATTATCTGCCCAGATCACTGCTACCTTGTGGATTTTTTAACGTTCTTTGGGGAGTGTGTGTATGTTTTTATAAAGAACATTCACGAAACTATATTAGAGGTGCCTGACGTCTATTAATGTTACATTCTTTGACATCCAGTCAATGAAAGATAAAAGATAGCATTAACTTTTCACAGGGGAGCAAAATGAACATGTTAAAAGAAATGAGCAGATGATGTGCAGTGCAAGGTGACCCAGTCGACTTTTAATAGAGTACCAAAATATAATCAAATAAAACCTATGATCTTTAGACTGGAAAAATGGTGAGCCAGGAAGGCAAACACAATTTTTAAATCGGCAAAGACCCACTGAAATAAATCATGCATACGCTGTGCATGCTGCTGAGTCTGCTACAACCACTTGATCCTTGCAAGGGCATCGGTGCTGAAAGGGTGAGCTTGAGTCAGGGTGAGCTAAGCTTTTCTCAGAACTCCTCAGACTACACAAAAAGTAAGGAGTGTCAACGCAAACAATAGGATGCCTACAAAGTCAGGTTGCATTTCCCATATCCCCCTCCAACTGTTGCATTCATGATAGGCCAAATAGCCAAACTGATCAACTGCCACCATGGAAGGAGGAATGGTCCTCTTTTGGTTCACTTTGACTGAACATTCTTGAGTCCGTTGGGCCCTTAGCTTAGTTTAACACGGGTGCTGCATTTTTCTGCCGCAATAGCAAGATGTATTGCATTGTTTAAAACACAACAAAATAACAAAGACAAAACGTGATCCTAGAGGTAAGCAGTAAACAGTAACAGAGTTGAAAGGGACCTTAGAGGTCATCTAGTCCAACCCCCTGCTCACGCAGGAGACCTGTACTCGGGATTCAAACCACCGAAGTGCCGATCTTTCTGATTGTGTCTTAGCCACTGAGCCACCTAGTCAGGTCAAAGGCATCAGTAAATGAACCGTAATATGGCAGGATTGAGAATCAATTGAGTGTCTCAGGGAGAAGATAAAGGGGAACTGAAGAGAAGGGACAAGTTGTATATGACAGACAATCTGTAATATATGCCATAGAGTAGCCTATGAGTATCAGTATCCCAAAAATGAAATATTGATGCTAGTACAGTTAGTCCTCAATTTATGACCACAATGCAGCCCAAACTTTATGTTGTAAAGTGAGAGAATAGTTAAGTGAATTTTGTCCCATTTTACGACTTTTCTTGGCACAGTTGTTATCTGAATCATTGCAGTTCTTAAATTAGCAACACCGTTGTTAAGTGAATCTGGTTTCTCCGTTGACTTTGCTTGCCACATGACTCTGTGAGATTACATGACTCTGGGACACTGCAACAGTCATAAATGTGAGTCAGTTGTCAAACATCTGGATGTAAATCATATGACCATGGAAATGCTGCAACAGTCACAAGTGTGAAAAAGTCACATTTTTCAGTGCCATTGTAACTTCAAATGCTCACTAAATGAACTGTTGTAAGTCGAGGACTGCCTGTACTGAAATATGTGAAAGCCTAGTTTGCTGTTTGTATGTTCCTTAGTTTAGGCCAGGGGTCTCCAACCTTGGCAACTTTAAGACTTGTGGACTTCAACTCTCAGAATTCCTCAGCCAACAAAGCTTAAAAGTTGCCAAGGTTGGAGATCCCTGGTTTAGGCAACAAATTGGCTTGGGCAAGAACTGCAAATCAGGTTGAAATCAAAGAGTTGGAAGAGATCTCAAGCAACAATGAATCCTCACCCCACCCCAAGGAGGAAATTAACTACTTACTGGGGGGGGGGGGTCCACACCTGGCAACATTAAGACTTATGGACTTCAGTTCCCAGAATTCTCAGCCAGCCAGACTCCCTGACTTACTGCATCCCTACTAAGTAGCCATCCAGCTTCAATTTTGAACCTCAAAGGACAGAGATATTCCTTGACCTTCAAAGGCAATGGGTTGCTCTGTAAAGGATTCAGGACTGCTAGTCCCGTTACTGCTGATCAAGGTTTGCAATCAGATTTGCAATCAGGGATGAACAGGCAGAGGGCATGAGGATTGGAAGTGGAAATCCATATATTTTGAAGCCAGCTACTTGTGAGGTCTGGACTTTCATCGTGTCCTCCATGGCTTTACTGTAAACTACTACTAACTGCTTCTTGTAGAAAATCCTGGAACTCCAGTTACCTTTTTTCAGTAACTCCTAGTAGTGTCAAAGACTTGGAGTGGCAGAAAGAGGTGGAAAGAGCGCTACTCAGGAAAGGAGCAATACATTCCTCTTGCTTTTACCCTCTTTCCAAGTGTTTCTGCCTTAGCTTTTAACAAAACAGGCAAAGTTCATTTGAAATTACAGAACTCTGCAGATGGGTCAAAAACCATTGCCATATGGAAACCGGTTTCTCAAAGAGTATTCAGAGCTAGTATTTAAAATGTCTGCAGGCAAGCGAACTGCTTCTGTTATGAAGGGATTATCATTCCCATCAATTAGGTTTAAAGCAATATCACTTTGTCTAAGAATTATCCTTTCCACAATCACAACATAGCTCACCTTCTTTTGAGTCAGCCAAACAGTTCCAGAATACTGTGACTCTCTCAGGGCTCCAACATCACTGCGTCTAGTTGTTAATATGTACTCATTTTTCACCTATCTGATTTCTGCGCCGTTCTGTTTTGAGACTAATTTGCTTTGGAAGCAGCGATGCACAAACTATCAGCATGACAGTAGCCGTAATAAAACGAATGGGGATGTATATTCCTACCTACACTACTAGACAAATGAAGTAACTGTACCTGCGCCATGCATTGTTTGGTGTCCACTGTTTTAAAAGTGCATCTGTTTGCCTATCCATGCTCTTTGAATGCTACACTTGCACCCAAACTCTACCCTAGCACTCTTCATCAGTTATAAGCACTGATTATAAATTTCTATAATTTCAGTATCCTTGGGAATTCAGAGCATTGTAACCTAAATTCAAGTGGACAACAAGTTAGGCACAGCAAGAGGGATAACCTTGGTCGTAAAAGAGATTACATGCATAGTGCATGCATAGTGGTCTCTCTTAGTGCAGATTCCACTAAGAACTTCTCAAGGATCTTGGGAGGGAGGGAGCATGCCAAAAATTACGGCACATGTTCACCGTATGAAATATTCAGAATCTGACAACTCCAGTTACATTGATCCAGAAGCAGTTGATGCCTGAAAACTCCTTCTGAGATCCAGAAATCTACTGCCAGTCGCAGAGGAAATAGTATAACTGATAAAGACATGCTCTAATTCAGCTTTCCAAATTCCTCATCACTTCTGTGTAACACTTTGGCAGGAATAAGTAAGCAGAAAGTGATCAAGATTCTAATCAATCCACTGCTCTGGAAAGGGGAAATAAAACACCACATGACAACTTGATGGTAAAGCAGCTAGTTAAGTGGAGGTGTGTGTGTGTAAAAGGATCTGAAGGTACAGGGTGACTAAAGAGCTCAGCTAAGCAGAATAAAATATAGTGTTGAAATTGCACACCAAAGATATCTTGAGACTGTGTTAAAGCTTCAAACACTTCTTAACCTCTTCAACCAAACTCATGCTACCAAGAATATAAGTTAATAGACTGAAAAAGTTATATTTGAATGGAAAAATCTGCATCTTTATATAATAGAATGGTAATAAAATCCCACACCAATTATCCGATTCTTATGCTCAAAGTAGACATATTCTTTCATGCCTTAATTTTATGTTTTTTCTTTGCCCCACACTATAAAAGCACCAACATAATTATGCCTTCCAAGGTTGAATAAGGTCCCTGAAAAGCTACTCAAGTTATTATTTGACTCTCTTTTTATTTCTAGAATTTAGGTTATATGGTTTCAGATTTTTTTTCTTTTTCTTTTTTAGCAAAATAAATGCATGGCTAGTTTTAGCATTTGTTATAATTGTGTAAAAAAAAAAAACCAAGTTTCCTAATAAATGAAACATGGAAAACAAGGTTAAATGCATTAATCTCTAATTTGCATGTGCATGCAATGCAAGTATTTCTCATTTTGCTTAGTTTAAACATATAAAAAACATGGTTTATAATTCTAAAATAAGCAATTAAAAATGGGGCATAATTTTTGTGATGAATATTATTTAAAGTATTTCTAAGTCACCTTTAGATGAAAACTGATCTAAGGCAGATTACATACGATAAAAGAATTAAAAAATTATTAAAATCAGTATTAAAATAATCAGAGCAGAAGTGTTACACATTCTTTTAATTGCTAAATTCCAGTTGTAACCAGATCCCTGGACATAATTCAGTGAAAACCTTAGGTAGACAAATGGATCTTTAGAACTTTCTTAAAAGGATGACAATAATGTTTAAAATTGTTTGCCTTTACTTTATGCATTGCATTTTTTCTTTAACTTATGTTTCTAAAGTCCTTTGGCTTTCCATTTTCAAATATATACTGAACTATCCTTTCATTGTTTCGTGGCAGTAACGATTTGGGAGCTCTTTTAAAAATCAGTTAATTATATCCATATCATGATACAGTATGAAAAAAAATTACAATTGTAGATTTGTAGATTTTATTAATATTTGTAGGCCGCCCTTTTCCCTGAGGGGACTCAGGGCGGCTCACATAAAATCGGGGAAGGGGAATACAGACATTAAGATAAGACATATAATAAAATAGTAAACAACATACATTCATCATTTGGGAGGGGAACTATCCTTGTCCCCAGGCCTGACGGGCGAGCCAGTTCTTCAAGGCTGTGCGGAAGGCCTGGACGGTGGCGAGGGTGCGAATCTCTACGGGGAGCTCGTTCCAAATCTATGGTTCATTCTTATTTCAACTTACAAAGCATGCCCAACTACTTTAATTCCCATTTTACAGTCCTGGAAATGTGATCCCAGAATAAAATGACCCAGTCAACATGGATAAATCCAAATTAAGAACTCATTCCAATCTCTTTACTGTCATTCAACTTTTTACCTAAAGTCTGCTATTAATGTGTTTCATGCATTGTCACTAAGACAGACATATTGGGGTCCTCCAGGGCAGACTCTTCCTTGCCTTTCCAGCCCCTCTTTAAATAGCAATAGCACTTAGACTTATATACCGCTTCACAGTGCTTTGCAGTCCTCTTTAAAAAGTTTACAGAATCAGCATATTGCCACTACCAATCTGGGTTCTCATTTTACCCACCTCGGAAGATGGAAGGCTGAATCAACTTTGAGCCGGTGAGAATCGAACTGCTGAACTGCTGGCAGTCAGTGATCAGCAGAAGTAGCCTGGAGTACTGCATTCTAACCACTGTGCCACCGCGACTCTTATGAACAAGGTGAGCCTTGAAAAACGTGGCGCCAAATGCTTAAAGAAGATCTTAAGGTTATTAACATCCCTGGAGATGCTGCCAAAAATCAAAACTGTGGAAAAACTTGCTGCCCACCAGACATGATGATGATGATTAGACCACAATCTGGATGAACCACCACTGGCAAAAGAATGAGTGAGTACTAGTACTCCTCGACTTATGACTGTAATTGAGCCTGAAATTAGGATCATAAATCATTACAGTTTTAAGTCAAAGCACCATGTGACCAGATCTGTTTTTTCAAAATTTTGGCAGCAGTCATTTGGCAGTGAATCAATTTTCCCCAATGGGCATTTTTGGGTGGAAACCAAAAGTAAACATAGAAACCAGCAAAAAAATGTCGGAAATCAGTCACATGACCACAACATACTGCAATCAGCTTGGCGCTGCTCCCCAAGCGCCTAAAATGTGATCTCATCACTGCAGGAGGAGGTTGCAGCTGTCATAACTCTGCAAATGGGCCACGAATAGCAATAGCAATAGCAATAGCAGTAGACTTATATACCGCTTCATAGGCCTTTCAGGCCTCTCTAAGCGGTTTACAGAGAGTCAGCATATTGCCCCCAACAATCTGGGTCCTCATTTTACCCACCTCGGAAGGATGGAAGGCTGAGTCAACCCTGAGCCGGTGAGATTTGAACCGCTGACCTGCTGATCTAGCAGTAGCCTGCAGTGCTGCATTTAACCACTGCGCCACCTTGGCTCTTGGGAAGGCTAGGGAAGGCACTGTAATTTTGAATGGTCATTAAGCAACCGGTCACAAGTCGAGGAATAGAGTATCTACTTCCTGTCAGTGAAACTCAGAAATCTGCCTTCCCTCTAATAATTACGATCCAACTAAATGAGCCACAGATCATGATGTTGGGTACCACAGCCTACTGATTTCAATTAGTTTTAATCATTTAAAAAGTTATGTACATATTGCTTCTACAGATAAAAATGACAGAATATTAATGCCTTTTGGAAAAATTACAATGGAAATGTGTTATAACTGTAAATTGGGAAGTTAAGTCCCCAATTTCAACTGCTAGGCTACATCTGCCTTTTAAAGTGATTGAGACAGATGTCAGCTGGCATTGCCAGATGTCTTATTTTCTTTATGTCTCCAAGCAATCTAACATTACACTCTCTGATTAGTCAATGATAGGATAGAAACATTTGTATGGATTTATGCCAGCTATGGAAGAAGACAGAAGGAACTTCTTACGAAGGTACAAAACTCAAAATTAGATTGAAGGACCGAATTCAATCTCTATGCTCTACTAGATTGGAGCAAAAATTTCCCCAGCAAGCACTACTTAGCTGCTGTATAAATGATTTCCTTAAGATGTTATTTGGTAGATTCAAATATTAACTGTATTTCTAAGTATGAGTAGGTCAGCAGGAATCCCTTCAACCAATGGATTATCATGTTTGCAACAGTATTTCAGGTGCTAGATATAACTTAAGCATCTGAAAATCTCTGCCGAGTATTCTGACGCCTAGAGAATTACATTTCCCTGTTGCAATGCATTTAATATGGAAATATAGTGTTCTAACAGCCAGACACGTTTGAGGCAAATGAATTTTCAAACATTAATCAGGGTGAATAAAAATACCCAGCAGGCCAATAATCAAACAGCATTTCCAGGTCTTGACCAAAACCTTAAGCATGCAGCATTTAGTCACAGGATTGTATCCAGACTAAGTCAAGCACATCAATTGAAGCTCGGCAAGACTAAATTTAGTCACATTGATTTTAAGGGGTCTATTCTAGAAACAACGATGTATCTGCCATGCTGGTGTGCCACCATTTTATTGGCAGAGCATCGACCCTGAACGTGAGAGTATCCAGATTGAGCCCCACATACCCAATATATTAATGAAGAATCCTGTGTGCATCTTAAAATCTATGGAGATCTTAGTAATCCAGGTCATGGTTGTCCCAAAGGTGCTTTGTTGTAACTGAAGAAGCTTCTTGGATGAGAAGCAAAACATCTTCATGGAAAAACAAAGGAAGTCCAGTTGCAATTATAAAACACTTTTGGGATGTCTGCATTTTAGTAATTTCTAGTGATAAATCCCAGATGCCCTTTCAGGAAAAACATCTGAACAAGGAACCCGTGACAATGTATTTCTATTGAGAAAGATGTTCTAGTGTCCCTGCATCGTCTGGCACCAGGATGGTTTTCACTTACCTTTCCTACCGGTTCGCATATGTGAGCATGCATGTCCATGCATGCGCTCTGCCTAAAAAAGGACCCAAATGGGATGCCGTAGAGCTGGGGCAGGTGGGCAAGGCAACCCACAATTTCCGCTACCGGTTCAGGAAAACTGGTCAGAACCAGCAGAATACCACCTCTGCCTGCCACCCTCTTTAGTCAGGGTTTGTTGACCACAGTGATAATTTCACCAATGTGGAAGGAGATTGTTGCCGACCAACTCTCCCATTCAATGTAGGATGGTAAGAAGCACAGCGAGTGGAAAAAAAGTGGGGACAGGGAGACTGTCCTAGGCAATTTTATCCATCAACCGCCTTTTCTAATGGAATATTTTTTTAAAAGTACATTCTAGAATACAGAAAATGCCTATTTCGAGGAAATTCTAAATTATCATGAATTTCTGGCATTGAAAATATTAAAGAGAAAAATAAATGCCCAATCCACCTAGGGACACTACAGAACTTAAAGTAGGTACCGTGTTTTCCCGAAAATACATGTCCTGATAATAAGACCATGCCACATTTTTTCGGGTGGGCAAAAATGTAAGCCCTCCCCCGAAAATAAGTCCCCTGGACAACCTCCCCCACCAGCCAGGCAAACTGCCAATCATCGACCTAGCGGTATCTCAAAGGCGCCAAGCCGCAGGGACGAGGTGGGGGAGCAAAGGGTCACATTGCTTGGTGCCTTCAGGATACCGCTAGGTCGGTGAGTGGCGGTCTGCCCAACTGGAGAGGGGGGTTTCCGGGCGGTTGCTCTCTTGCAAGCGGGCTCCCGAAGAGCCCGGCACAGCCTCAGGGTCGAATGGCTGAATTGCACTATCGCAGCAGCACTACACAGCAGCCATGAGGTGACCACGCTCACAAGCAGCCGCCCGACAAACCCCCTTTCCAGCCAGGCACAGCGCCATTCACTGACCTAGAGGTATCACCAAGCCATGGGATCGCTTGTTCACCACCCTCCAGCTTCCGCGGCTTGGTGTCTTCAGAATGTCCCTAGGTCAGTGAATGGGGCTCTGCATGGCTGGAGAAGGGAGTTACTTGAGTGGTTTTTCTGCTCCCCGCTCGCACACCTCCCATCCTCACCCTTGCCTAACTCTCCCTGCAGAGCCAGGGCATCTCCGCTGCCACTGCCACATGACTTTTTCTACGGCTTCCAAAGCATGGAGGTAGGATGCCGAGTCTTTCGGAAGTTTCCACTCTGGGAATACGCTCTATGATTGTACGCTCTGCCTCAGCCAGACCACAACCATAGAGCATACTCCCAGAGCGGACGCTGCCGAAAGACTCGGCTGTGGATCTCTGGAGTTTGGAAGCCGTAGAATAGGTTATCCTCGGAGCGCCGCAGCGGCACACTGGCCCTGCAGGGAGAGCTGGGCCAGGACATGGTGAGGTTGGGAAGTATACCAGCTGGGGACAGAACAGGCGCTCGCGCAACCTCCCTTTCCAGCCCAGCAGAGCGCCATGCACTGACCTAAGGGTATCCCGAGTGCGTCAAGCCACGGGAACTGGGGGGAGGGCAGAGCACCACACAGCTTAGCGCCTTTGGGATATCCGTGAGTGGTGCTCTGCCTGGCTGAAAAGGGGGGTTGCCGGGTGGCTACTCGTGAGCGTGGTCACCTCATGGCTGGTATGTTGCGCTGCTGCGACAGCGAAACACAGCCATTTGCCCCTGAGGCTGTGCCTGGCTCTTCAGGCGCCCGCTCACAAGAAAGCAGCCACCCGACAATCCCAAAACAATAACCACCCCGATAATAAGACCCAATCAATATTTGGGGGGGTCAAAAGAAAATGAGACCCTGTCTTATTTTCGAGAAAACACAGTAGCTCTTGACTTATGACCATTGATTTAATGACCTTTCAAAGTATGACAATGCTGAAAAACAGCAGCTTATGACTGGTCCTCTCATTCACAATGGTCGCAACATCCCTGTGGTCATGTTGCTTGGCAACCGTCATGTATTTATGATAGTTGCAGCATCCCAGGTGATCATGTGATCACCATTTCCAGCCTTCCCAGGAGGGGTAGGTTCCTGCCGGCATTACTACCAGTTTGACACCCAAAAAAATTAGTGTGTGTGTGTGTGTGTGCATGCTTTGTTCTGTGCATGTGCACATTTGCACTTAAAAAGGTCGGCACATGCGCACATTAAAAAAAGAAAAAAATTACATTTTTTCAATGAAGATTGTTCTGTGCATGTGCAGAACAGAAAATCAAGATGGCGGCCCCAAGGATAGAACTGGTTCTGTCACGTGTCCGGACAAGTTACTACCCTGTTTTCCTGAAAACAAGACCTCCCCGGATAACAAGCCCAATCAGGCTTTAGAGAGCATGTGATAAAATAAGCCCTCCCCTGAAAATAAGCTCTCCCCAAAAATATTGCAACACAGCAGCAGCCATAAGGTGACCACGCTCGCCACCTTCCGCACCCCAAAAATAATAAGACCTCCCCGAAAATAAGGCCAAGTGCTTTTTTGGGGGGTCAAAAGAAAATAACACCCTCTCTTATTTTCGAGGAATCACGGTACCTATTCGACCAAACCGGGCCGAACCAGTAGGAACCCACTTCTGCTTCCCAGGGGGTTTCTGAAAAGCAAACTGAAAGGGGAAAGCTGAGTTCACTTAATGATCACAACTAAAAGATTATAGAATTGGGAATGGCTCATTTAACAGCCACATTGCTTAACAATGGAAGTTCTGGTCCATTATGGTTGCAAGTTGAGGACTACTGTAATGTATGATCCACCGAAGTGCCCAATGTGTATTATTCAATAAATATACTGGTCACCCTACACAGGTAGGCAATCTGTTAAAACCTATCTGGGTCTGGAGTTATAAGCAGACTAAAAAGACAAAATATATACATTAAATACCTTCATTTTCCCAGGCACATGAACTAGATGTAAAGTTGCATTAAAACAGTTGCATTCACAAAGGCCAAATTGGATTTTTTACACTTCTCTTGCTAATATAGTTACATGGCCAATACAATAATGTAAGGCTATTGTAGTCTGAAAACTTTCTTTCTTCAGATATATGCAGGTCAGAGAGAGAGAACACAATGCTTTCAGTATACATCATTCAAACGTTCATTGATGTGTCAACAAAATTTCTTGAAATGACTATAGGTAGTCCTCAATTTACAACAGTTCACTTAGTGACCCTTCAAAGTTTCAATGGCACTAAAACAGCGACGTATGACCATTTTTCACTGTAACTGTGAAAAATGGTCATCCCCAAATCCCCATGTTCATGTGCTTTGCAATTGTAATGTCCCAGCCTTATGTGAGTCCCTTTTGTGACATTCTGGCAAGCCAAGTTAATTGGGAAGCAGATTCACTTAACAACCTTGTTACTAACTTTACAACTGCAGTGATTCACTTAACAAGAAAAGCCGTAAAATGGAGCAAAACTCATTTAACGAATTTCTCACTTCACAATAGAAATTATGGGCTCAATTGTGGTCACAAGTCGAGGACTACCTGTAGCCCTAGTTCAGAAAATCAGCAGATCATAGTTGAAGACCACGTGTATTACAAACTAATAATAACACATTCCGTCTCCTTTAGATTAATATAAATTCATAGTTTTTACATATAAGCCACTCTGAATTCAGTGCTCTTGTAAGGAAAGATAAATACGACAAAAGCCGCCATGCCGCAAAAGCCTGAAACTCTTAATGCATCCAATTTTTGCACTTGGTGATTGTTCAGATGGTATTACATCTTAATGGATTCCTTTTTAAAGAACTAGATTGTGATTAATTGCAGTGCATGATTATGTACATGAAAAGGATTGGTTTGAACCTTTGCCCTAACCGTACGCCAGGGTAAAAGGAAGTTATAAAAAGGTGATGATTTAATAGTTTTACTGAAATAAAACGGTGACATCTTAGTAGACACAAACAATCCTATTTTTGTGTTAAATGAGCAGTAATTTACCGCCTAGAGTAAATGCAAGTCATGTACCACAAATCAAACAAGTTTCTGAAGGGATTTTTTTTTAAAACTCTTGGCAATATTTTCCCTTTTCAATTCAGTTGAAAAGGCTAAACTAGAACCAATCTAGACCATTAGTTGCAAATCCATCCCTTGTTCCCTTCTCATTTGATAGTCCAGCTAAACTATCTTACAAAACTATTGGCAGTTTTTAGTTTGGGACCAGGGGAGAGGTGGGTAAATTTAACCAGGGTCTAAAAACCCAGGAAGGCGTAGCCAAGGCTGCAAATGTATTATCGTAAGGGCAATGAAATGAGATTAAAATCATGCTTGCGGAAATTCAGAAAGTCATCAGTAGCTTTGCATAACTCCAGCTCTTCTGGTTTTGTTAGAATACAATAACAGTAAAGCGAAAGATGCAGCATTTTTCAACAGAGTTGCTGGTCAAGTTCTCCTTTAAACAAAGAGAATATATTTGTGTAGCTTCAGCAATACAAATAATGACATGCTCTCCCACAGAGGGAGGGAGAGATAGTTTGCTGGAAGGGATATAGAAGATAATAATCAGGGACATGGATCCCAGGGAGAATGAGAGCCAATTGTGCTTGTGAAATCTGAAAGCTCTAAAGATGTGACTGACTGTCAGATAGATGAGGCTAAATCTCAATGTATGATTTAGCTACATCACATATGGCATCATTTGCTAATTTAAAATGGGTTGTTAATGAGTGTTCATAGGAAAGAAGGGAGGGAGGGAGGGAGGGAGGGAGGGAAAGAAGGAAGGAAGGAAGGAAGGAAGGATTATGCTGTTGAAATAAAGAAAGTGGATGGTAACTAGAAGTGAACTTTCCCAGAACTGAATCAATGAATTTCACTGATTTTATTGACTGACTGATTTGAACTCCATTTTTCATAAAGTATTTTAATAGATAAACACAGCACTTCTTTCTCCTATTTTCCCCATAGAAACTACACTATGAAATAGGCCAGGCTGAGAAAGTCACTCAGTGAGCTTCCATAGCTGAAAGTGAACAGAAACATGAGAGTCTTTATTCCTAATAAACCATCTACCCCAGGGGTGTCAAACCCACAGCCCATGGGTCGGATATGTCTCGTACTGGCCACGCCCATACACAGTTTAGTGAAAGGGGCGAAAGTCCTGATACATCATGTGGCACCACATTATGTTTGCCTATAAATTGTAAAGGTGTTTTGTACAACATTCTTTACTACATGGTACAAAACACTGTACAATATGTACAGTATCAGATGTAACAGTATCTATGTACTGTATGTCCCACACATAGGAGGAAAGTGGGCAGATTTTATTTTTTATAGTGGAATAAAAACAGTTTCCTGGTTCTGGTTGGGAAAATAAAACAGGACAACGGCGTCAGAAAAAGAGTGTAATATTGATAGTACAAAAGCCTACAAATGGTTAGTGGCTCTAATCCAAAGTTTACATGCATTTGAAGTGGTTTTGGAAAATTAGTGTTAAAATGTATAGAAGGGATAAAGGATCTATGGCTCCTGCTGACTTACAGCTCTCGCTGTAGGCCCTGCTGACTGACCTTGTTGAGACTTATACCTCTACCCAGAACACTATAAATCTCTCTCATCTCTCCCACACAGAAAACCTGAAGACATTCAAGAAACAGGTATATTTATGGTATTCATTATTTTGTTTTTAAAAATGTGCCCGTATTTGTTCAAAACATTTTAGTCAAAGATGAATGAAATAGAAAATGCAGGACATGTTAAACCTACTGCATTTATTGAGACCATTGGTATTGCTTTGCAAAGGACACGTGTTCCAAACTTTTTATGAGACTGCATCTGAATTACAAAACTTTATTGAGCTAAATACTCAGATCATCTTTATTGGGGGAAGAAATTTTCTTTCCCTGGTTTTGAGGATGCAGTGGTCAGAATTTGCATGAATCTGATGTGCAGATATTATAGTAGGGAAATATGTAAGTTACTCCTGTGGTAGATACCCCAAGTGTGGATCACAACTGCACGTCACTTAGCCACAGCCAATTTATGTACAAAAAGCAGATGTCTCTTTCCACAAATTGATCATTTTATAAGACAGAGACAGAAGGGAACTGTTGTTATTTAAGCATATGTGGAATTGGAAAGCTGATTATTGCATCTTTTAGTTATTTCTAGAAAATCACTTAGATATTTATCACAAATAAGACTACAGTACAACACAAAAGCACTCAGGGTTGCATGCTGAAAAGGGAAAGCATCATTAGATCCTGTTCCACACTTAAATTTCAGAGCTAAACAAAACTCTATTGCTCCCCATGGGCCCAACCTGGAGCTAACTGAAATGAGTACAGATGTAACTTTCTAGCAGTATTCTTACTCATTTTAAGACCTGAAGGTCTATGTAATTTGGAAGGTACCTCAATCAATGCTTACCACATTTATCTAATACATATTGCAAAAGCAAGCATATCCTTTTAAAATGGGATGCAGCTTATTGAAATAATCTGGATAATCAGTTTGACCAAGTGAAATATTCTTTAAACTCCTTGGTTCTTTCCTCAATATCATGATACCAAATGAACTTTTGATTATATACACCCAAATAATTTACCATCCCAAAATATAGCTCGTTTTTGTGAAAAACAAGCGCAAGAGGAAGGACATGGCATTTGGAAGAGCTGCCTTCAAAAGCAGTGAAAAGTAAGTGGAATCTCACTGTTTTATTGGCAGTAATAAGAAAACCAAACAATCAACCCAACGTCATCAAAATAATTTGCCTGACATCATGGATGGCAAAGTCAGCCATGACCATTCACAAATTATTATTTTGATCCAGTTGTTAAGAGAGAATTACAGCAAAACCTGCACTTTCCACAGCTATTAAAGCACTGACCCTAGAAGAACACTCTTTTGTGCTGAACTTTTTTTTTATATCAGGGAGACTATTAATCAGGTGCCAGTTCTACCGATGTGCTTTATATAGTTGACCCCTACCAGTGCCTTAATTACCAGGTATTAAATGCTAATTAGGATTCTCTGCATTAAAGTTTAATTTCTAAAAAAATAATAATAATGTAAAATCTAAAAAGTATTACATTCCTTTGTTGTTGCTACCACATGGATGCAAGAGGATGGAGCAATTTGCTATTGACAAGCAGGAAAGGAGCAGGTCATTTCACAAGGATAGTGTGGACAAAGGTGAACTGGGCAACTGATGAAAATCGGTGGTCAAGACGAAATAGCAATCTCTGAGAGAAAGAGTAATAAAGTTCCTGGAATGAAGCAATGCAGCTTTTAAAGTGAACTGTCATAAGTAGGAAATGGATTTCAGAGTAATTAAAACCAGGACTGAACTAACCATTAGTCTAAATATACTATGGTACAGGATTCGGAGGAAGGTAGGGGAGGTTTCATACAATAGTACAAAGCCAGCAAATGATCTTCCTAACAAGAGCAAACTAACAGATAGAATTAACAACAAAAGAAGACCGCATACTTGCATGTATCCACACTGCAGCTTAGCATATGCTTGCAAATTAATACATTAAACACTACATTGGGAAGAACATTCCTAGCATTACTGAATTCTGCAACCAGGAGATTAAAACATGAAAGGATCTGGAAAGCCACCTATCAAATCGCCTTGCCAAACTTCAAATTTTTACTTTGGATGATATGGCCAGAGAAGCGAGGGGCTGGAAATAATTATCAGCTGCCCCCAGTGGGTCATTACATAGGGAGATCCCACATTTCTACGGAAGCAGCCCACCAAATAGGGAACAGACTTCAGCTCAGTTGTCCACCTGCAGGAGGGATATGGAATCCTTCTCTCGATTCCCTCTTAGTAATGATTGAATGGGGTAAGAGAAAGACAAGATTTGTTTTTAAAAAAGGCTCCAAATTAAATATATTTAGATAGGTAGAAACGTTTCAGTCCAGGAAAAAGAAATAAAATCTCAGCCCTTTTTATTCCTCATTAAAACAACACTTTCGAGGACTATTTATAATATAGTTCCTCTTAGCTGGAAAAAAAAAAGAATCAGTAAGAATCCTACTTAGATTAAGGCAAACCATTTCAAAATGGGATGAGCAGCCGCCGAAAAGATTATAACCAGAGCGAACAGAACTATGAATCAGCAGCGGAAGAAACTGAATGCAGCAGCTAACATTACCCAGCCCCCAACACTCTCACACATCCTGCACAAATTATGTTAATTATATTAACTAAAATATGCAAATTAGCTGTGGCCCTTTACATTTCCCAAGGTGACTCTCCATGCTGAATACACTGCATATTTGATGCACTAAAGGATGCTGATTGGATAGGCAACTATTTTTTATCTGCTGGAACGTACATAATTTTAACATTATTCCAAATACATTGTTTTTCCAAATAAACTGCGTTCAAATAATGTTGTTCATTTTCAAAAAGAAAAGAAACCTGAAGTAAGATATAGCTAATTTTTCACATTTGGCATATGCAACAAAATTGTGTCTAAATATAGGAGAGATACTCGGTGTGTGTATGCATATGTTTGTGCATGTGTGCATGTGTGTGCATGTGAGTGAAAAAAAGAATGTTTACATCTTGAATTCTGTTTCAAATATCTGAAGAGATACGTTTTCACGTCTGAATTAAACCAAAGAAATCAGATATGATTAAAAAATGCCACCGATTATATCTATCTCTTGTGCAAAACTACCTTCTGAAAAGCACACTGCTGATTAATTAAGACTGCAGTTCTGTACAGACATAGGATCAATGAAAAGAAATAGCAATGAATTATATTCAGAATGTTAGCAAACATACACAGTATTCTCAGTAATAGATAAATATTTGGAGATAGATTTTTAAAAGCCAAATTGAATCCATGCCTCACTATTCCAGAAACAAATATCTCAGCAGTTAAATATACAATCTTAATACAGGAAAATATTTTACGTTATAAATGGGCAGTTTTGCTCATTTTAAAACTAAATGGCAGCATATTTGTTTAAGTATGAAGTATACATTCTGCCAGGGGAATGCAATAAAAAAATATAAAAAGCTGTCCAAATGATCACAATAACATAAAATGGCCTACAGTTTAATCCTTTAAAAACAACAACAAATGAACACAGGAACAGCAACTGATTCACTGAGGGAAAACTATCTGTGGAACAGTTCCTTCATGAAAACATTAGGTGAGTGGGAAGGCCTGGAACCTGCATAAGATGGGAGCTGGAGTACACAATACCAAATGCTGGAGGGTTTTTTTTTTTCCTTCCAGGTGAGTAGAAATAATACATATCTCCATACTTCCTAAAATTTCAAGATCTAACAAAGTAATTTTGCAAAATGAAGATTTAAGATTGCTATATTTTATAAATTCAAAAATATTCCGCCAAAACTCCCCTCCTACAGTGTGATTAGAATAAATATCTGTTCTATACTGAATAACAGAGTTCTAACATCTTCATCATGTCATAGATAATTCAAAATTGTGCATGTTCAAGTACAGTGTACTTCTCTTCCTGAGCTAATAGGCCAACAGATGATGCTGAAAGCAAGGCCAAACATTTGTAGATTGTTTAACTGTGAAAACACTCACAGAGATGACTAAGCCTCAAAGGCTACGCTAGTGTAAAAAAAAAAGTGTGCGTGTCTGTGTCTGTAGTGGGGGAGGAGGTGATACTGCAGCATGCAAGGATCTGTTCCCAGTTCTCCTTGCTTCAGGAAACAATGAAAGCAATCAAAATATATAGATGGCATTCCAATTCTGTTCAAATGCCAAAAGGTAAAAAACACACTACTCAGAAGTATGTGAATTTGAGTTGCATCTCACAGCACAAGCTACTATGTTTGATGGCAGGACAATATTCTTATGGTCAACCCTCATCCTTTTGATCAGCTATAAAAGCTTGAGACAAGGCAGGAGCCAGACAGCTCCCATATGCTTTTTTTAACAGGCTGATGTCAAGCTTGATGTGCAATGGCAATTTTATTTTTCTTAAATAAAATGTTGTACTTGACAATACTAGAACCTCTATCTATAACAGCCACATGGAATCAAGGAGCATTATAGATGACCCATTTTAGTATCTGAGTTCAGATTTTATAACCCTGGTTGTTTTCATAGAGGAATTGGCCACATTCATTAGAATTATTACACTGCATTTTTAGATGAAGTTCAAAATATTCCATCCATATATATCCCTCCCCTTTCCTCTTTCATATCACGCCCACAATAAAATAAGCTTTATAAATATTTTTTTCTCTCTCCAAAGGATGTAACATTTCATTCTTATCTCTCTTCAGAGCAGGAAGGGAGTTGCCATATTTCCTCAAAGAAAATTCAATTACCATGACTAGTGTACATTAGTCGTTTTTAGAATTCTGATTGAGTTTAATACTGTTTCATGTTGCATCAAAGTACAAAATCAATACCATTTGTCCAACATAGAGGGAAAATGCAATCTATAAACTGCTCTTATTGAGTAATTAAACACCTATTATTGTCACAAGAAGGGAGAAATGAATTTGGTAAAATAAATTCTCACAAGAAAACACTGTGGTGATTAATACCTCCCCACGCATTAAATAAAAATGACTGCCTTTTGTACAGGACTGCTAGCAGAAGAACCGAAATGAGAGAAGGAGTTGCCAATACCACAATAACAGGCTAACCTTGAACTGAACTCCTTTCCTCAAGAAATTAAATGCTATAGCAGGACGTTAAATCCCTCCACTTAGAGCTCATTTGTGTTCCTTGTAACCTGCAGTTCCTGAAGGGGGGAAAAACTCATTATCTTCAAAAGGAGAATCCTTGTATAATTTCTTTACAAATGTGCATATTGTTTCTCCCCAAAAAAAGTATTTCACATTAGAAGGATAAGAGTATTAGCAGCATAAGCAAGCAGGAAGCATAAAAGAGAGAAAGAAAGACTTGCACATTATCTCAGAGATACCTTTTCTGCTTTCTGGACATTCAAATCCAGCCTGCACAGCATTTAGAAGGAAATGGGATTGTGAATAGGGATTAAAGAAAATGTAGCTTTATGGCAAAAATTTAATTGGTCAGATTGATGTTAAATACTGAGATTTCTTTGTTAGTATAGGCCTATATTCTGGACACATAAAGGCCCTCCCTCAATATTTACCCCAATGCCTGCCTTTCTATCTCTATTTATGTCTTCCCTTGCACTGTTACACTAGGAACAACTGCTCAGTGCAAAAGATGAATGTAAGGATGCAACACTTGTAAAGGGTAACCCTATTTCACAAGTGTGATGGGACACAAAAAAGAGGGAGGGAGGGTGAAAGGCCGCTGAAGCAATAACTGCTCACTGAATTACCATTAAATGGTAAGATTTATAATCCAATGTACAGTAAGTGCATATCTAATGGCGTTTGTCCTCTAAAGGAATATAAAGTAGATTTTCAAGCATGTGGAGATATATAGATATTAGCCTATATATGTATATATATATGTACAGACACACACACACACACACACACACACAAACACACACACACACACACACACACAGAGGCTAATAGTCATTCCTTGCTTCATTTTATTTAAAAACTTTGAGGAAAAAGGAGGTCACTATAACCATTAAAATGTATATATACAATATAATTTAGACTCTGGAGTTGTAAATAAGCTTTTCTCCCACTGGAATTTAAAAAAAAAAATCAATGGATTTCATAGGCAGGATTTAAAACCTAAATTAAGAGAATGATAAATATGGTCTACATGCTTGGACTTGTATTTTGCGTTCACGTGTTTAGCTGATCCATTCTTCATGCAAAGTGAAAAGGCAGCTTTATGTTGTCAAGTAAAAATTTCTCGTTCAGAGGAATCATTAATAAAATGAGATGTGATAGCATCCAGTATCTTTTATATCGCTATTGAGAAAAGTTTCTCTGATCCACCCCAACCTCAAAATTGTGTTGTTTTTATAAAACAGAGTTAATCTTTATGATCAGAACTTTACATTTTTATTAATGTTTAGATTCATGAAATAATAGCACTGTGAAGTGGCATTCACCTTCAAACACTTGGGGCTGCTTTCTGGTAACAAACAGCCTTTGCTACCATTCATGTTAGTGAGATAATTAATATAAAAAGATTCAATTTTGGAGACAACTGGATGAGCATTTAGTGCTGTGCAACCCCTACTGATTTTAAAATGGTATGGTTTTCAACGCACAAACTTATTGAAATTAAATACAATGGGATGACAGTAGAATCTCCTAAAAGGAAACCCATTATAGTTTGGGCAATCCCATTTCGGGGTTTTCAGATTCATTCTTCCTAACCCTTCATCAGGTAATCCTAAATAAAAATGTGCTCCTAAAATTAAATGAAGAAAAATGTGGTTGTTGTTGTTGTCATTTTAAGGTGACACTGGGTCGGATAGAAATTACCCAAAATAAAAATCACATCACCCTTTCTCAATTCTCAATTGAGTTCTCAATTCAAAATGGCCTGGCTACAATGGTTCATTTTTTCTGAGTTATTTGGGTTCCTTAAACTCATTGTCAGAGTACAGGTAGTCCTTGACTTATGACAACCGAGCCCAAAATTTATGTCTGCTAAGCAAGATATTTGTTAACTGTGTTTTTCCCATTTTACGACCTTTCTTGTGAGAGTTGTTAAATGAATCAGTGCAGTTGTTAAGTTGGTAACATGGTTGTTAAGTGAATCTGGTTTCCCCATTGACTTTGCTTGTCAGAAAGTCGCAAAAGATGATCACATGACCCCGGGACACTGCCACCGTCATAAATATGAACCGGTTGCCAAGCATTTTAATTTTGATCACATGACCATGGAGGTGCTGGAATAGTCATAAGTGTGAAAAATGGCCATAAGTCATATTTTCCAATGCCACTGTAATTTTGAATGGTCACTAAATGAACTGTTGTAAGTAGAGGATTATCTGTACTCCCAAGCAGATTTGTGAAAGCAGATATGGAAGACATAGAAAAAAGATGCTGAATTTTCATCCTCTGTTTTGTTCAAGAAGTAGTTTGGAGCAAGCAATTAATAACACTTGCTCAGGAGTAGAATTATATTTCAGAACGCTTCAGAAATACTGCCTGCTTTGTACTTTTCTGAACAAAGTTTAGTAAAAAGTGACATACTGGCAATAAAAGAATAAGTAATTGGGTTAACCAAGCCTTTTGGGCTAGAAATGCCTAAACGAATAGGAGAATCTCTCCATTCTGAGGAAGATCATGTGATCCCTTCTTCACCGTGTTTACTGTTATGATGATTCATTCAATTCTTATACAAATCTATTCTTAAGCTGTGGGTTCAACATGGAAAAGCCAGGATTTGAAGAATTTAAGATTTAAAAATTCTCTTCCCCCCCCCCCCCTCTCTCCTTCCCTCTCTCCCTCCCTCTGACATAAAGAATATTACAGCAGTGCAGGAAGGCCGTTCTTTGCTATCTGATTAGTTTGTTTCAGAGGTGATAAAATTAATGGATTGGTTCAATTCATGGGCGATGCCTTATTGTGGGAAGCAGGCAAGTAGATTAAAGAAGCAAGAGGGTCTTAAAGAAGAAAGCACCTTCGCTGCAACAGGAGCTAATTGTCAGGTGATACATTTAGCAAAACAAGAGGTGTTTCTGGCATTACATACCATCACAAGGCTGAGGTTTTTCACCCTGCTGCTTTCCCCAGGCAAGCTGATTTGCTAACAAAGTGGTCAGTTCAGCAGTCCCTCAGAATCTCCGTAGGTTCACTGCCAGCTGCTTTGCCAAGCAGAGACGCACAAGCACCATTTTCCAATCTGATTACACGGCTTCTTATTCCAGCAACCTTAAACCTTCATGGCAGTCATCATTTCCCCCTCCCCTTTTCTTTAACAAAGCAAAAGAGCTGATAAGCTTACAGAATTTCATAATCGATGGTTGGCAATCAGCCAACCAGCCAGCTTCATTCACAACATAAAACTCTTATAATGCAACAGTACAGAAAAAGGAAAAGGAGAAAAAAGATATTTTATTGCCCCGTGCTTCAGCGTGTTTGCTCAAAAGTCAGTCCCTGTCAACAATACATTTATAATCAAAGCATCGCTTTTTCCAGTGAAGGGAAAACAGGAGAGATTGTTTGGGGCAGAGCGGGAAGATATTGCATAATTTTAATTTAAAGAAATCAGTTGTTTTTAAATATGTACACTCATTTCCCTGCTTCAGTTCCATTTAACAGCAACAGACAAGAAATATTTATTCACATACAGTGCATACTTTAAGATTAGGTTATAACCTTTAAAATAATCAGTGTAGCCTCAAGAGCTGGCCCACACCGGTGTAAATGAAATTAAATATTTTTACACCGAATTAAATATCTTAAATAAAAACTATTTGGGGAGAGAATTAGCTTAAAATAGATTCATTTCTAGAAAGGGTTTTAAAAAGAGTTTTAAAATGATTCAGCTTTTATTCTGTTATCTAGCTACCTTAAAAAAAATACCCACAGGAACCAAAATATTTGAAGATGTATAATACGAAGCATTCCCCCTTGCCCAATCCAAATGGAAAGACAACGAAGACAATGAATTCCTTACAAAGATTGTAAAATGTCATTAAGATAAACCATGAATGTACATGATTTGTGATTAATGTTTTCTGCCAGTGATTGCAACTGATCTGTTATAGGTAAAGGAGCAAGACAAAAAGTAAACCAAGAGAAAGTGAAGGCATTGCTGTAAGCAAAAATTAAACCAGCTTCAATATTATCTCAAAAATCAACCAGAGTGAAATAAGAAAAGGAAGCAATACTTTCACTTAGCTTTCCTTAATGCATATTTAATAGAAGGCATGGAGGAAGGGGGAGGAATGCAGAATTTGGGAGGGGGGTTGATAGAGAGTAAGGAAATGTACAACTAAACTGGTGAAATGGGACAGAACTCTAGATTACCAGCAAATTGATTCTCCGTATCTTAGAATCATCCCAGTTCTGCCTTGGGATGTGAACGTGCATAGAGTTGTGGGGACATTTAGGAATTGAGGAAGGGTTATTCTCTAAAATCAGGAGAGGAGAAAGATAGATAATGACTGTCATATATTTTAAGCAGTGGACATGCTGCTGACTCAGGAATGGACACTGACAGACACCAATGTCTCAGACCAGCTTGTTCCTAGTGGGAGTTGTTTAGGGCACTAGTGCTGACAGGTACATGCAGAAGTCTTGGGGAAATAGAATATATATGCATGGTGTGCATTTTATATCTCTCTGTATAGGTAGCAACAAAGAAGATAACTTATACCAGGTATGTGTGAATGAATAGGGAAGGGAACTGGACACCTTTTAATTCCGATAGAGTTTGTGCTAAGTGTTCATTTGTAATGTGCGCTTGCAGCCTTTCGCCTCAGACATTTAAGTCCGATATCCCGGGAAACGTGCATATATTATGCACACATGTAATTTGCATATATGTAGTATCATGCATAAAATGATGGCCAATTTAAAATGCCATTCTCTAATTTATATGCAAATTTTACCCCTAGTAAAATAAAAACATATTTTAAAAGCAGCTTATAATGCTAACACATTATTCCCATGAATGATTCTCAGTAAACTACATATGCTGACTCCATGGCTCCTTTTTTTATTATTAAATGATTTATTGGTTGGAGAACAAACCCACTTAAACTACAGTGGTCCACATGAATCAGTAAATTTTCATGTTTCTAATTAAAATGTAAACAGTGTAATGAAGACATCAAGTTTTTAGGCAAATGTCTCTGCCGGTGCCACTTGGGGTATGGTAATTACTGGAGCAGATCTATGGATGCTCCTGAATCCTCTACAAGTCCAGATTAAAACCATTACTGCTAAACCTTTCTTTTGCACCAGGGAATTGTGTGCTCCAGCCTATTCCCAGTTTGCTTACACAGGCAAATGTGCACTCCTTACTTTTAACTGGCAAAGTACAGGGATGGGAGTTTACCATACTAATGACATCTGTGATGTTAAAAGGAGATTGCCATTACTTCCTGACTTCAACATGCAATTCATTTATAGATTTCAGCGGTTATGTTCATAAAATATAGAATATATTCAATGCATGCTTCTGTTACAAAAGAAATCCAGTAAGAGGATTCTGTCCAAAACACATTAACAGGAATAGGTAATATTTAAAGAAACCTAGTTTTTCTTAAAGGTTTTTTTTTGTAATCTAATTACATTCTTTGATATACATTTTCAGAACATGATTCTGTGCCTAATTACATAAACACATTACAATGAGTAGGTTAATGCACAGATAGTTAGCTTCCACCTAGACTTTTTTTATTATTATTAAATAGGTATTTTTAAAAGAGAAAATATGAACTGCACAATCTGCCCTGCCTCTACAGGGCCCTCTTCTTGGACTGAAAAAGCTCTTACAGTTTGCAGTCCTGCCAGCCTAGAGGATGGGTGTTGTAGTCTAATACACCTGGACAATGCCAGGTTAAGGAAAGCTTGATACAGGCACTCCTGTTTTAAACATGGCACCTATTTGGAATGCAACTAAAACCGCTTATATGTTTCTATTTCACGCTGTATTGGATATTTGTCAGAATTTATCTTAAGGCAAGGGTCCTCTCCTGTGTATATCCAAGGAATGCAAGCCTCATCTGCTCACAATTAGCAGACCTTGTCTAATGCAGCAGCTCTCTCCTCAGCCCCCACATACAGTACTGAACAAACAGAGCTTTGTAAAAAAAGAAAAGATTAAAAATAACCCTCTATGCATACCTATGTTTGCTGTTAAGCACTTAAATAGATGTCATGCCTATTTTGTTTATTCTATTTATGAAGCCATCTTTTTCTTCCCCACGGTATTGAATCAACCTAAAACAGCAGCCACTAAAGCCAAATACTACACAAGGGTTTTAGCACATAGATAGACAATTTAGACCCCAATTTGTATATCTATTTTTTTACATTATTGCTAAAAAAGAATGTCCATTTTACTAACCTGGTTATGAAAATAAGTGCCATAACAAATGCATGTGTGTGGGGAGAGAGATTTTACAGCATTGTTAAAGCAATGTACATTCTCCATTAATAACATCTGAATACAGAATTCACAACCACAAAGTGTAAAAGTCTCACAATAAAGCAAAAAATGTCTTAAACGTGTTATACAAGGATTTTTGCATGAATAGTCTTTCTAACAATTTTAAGATTTCGTTAGACAAATGGAATCCTGAACGGCAGTGTTTCATAGCATTGAGAGAAGTGTAAATACTTAATGATTTAAAACAAATGATGTTTCATTTAGCTAAATGTTAAAAATATTTTTTTAAAAAAATCCTGGTATTCTATTCTCCAGCAGGTAGCTTAAGATAATATGAGTACTTTATATTTTCCACCTCCAAAGCCTAAATTAATCAGGTCTTTATTTTTATTTTTGTTTTAATGCAGGCAATGAGAATTTGGAGTTCATTCAAGGTATTTCATTAGCAGCTTATTCATTTAACATAAACATTCCAGCCTTTTCAAAGCTTTAACCTTTTGTGAAATGTGAATGAATACTTTAAACAAGGAGATTAATAAAAAAAAAGGATGTTCCAATTCCAAGCATGGCATGCTGTGTATTTTGAAATTTGTCTATGCCAGATGCTGTCAGTCAGAACAAAAAACTGTCCAAGCAGACAATCTGTGTGTCTGAATGTTGATCATGTTGGAAAGTGAAAAAAAAAGGAAAAGAAAAAAGGAAAGGGGGGAATGTTTGTGTCAAGGATTCATGGTCCTTCATCTTTGCAGTAGAGCAAACACGTCTCTCAGTACAGCGACAGACAGCTGCTTCCACTTTCTAATGTGCCCTAACTTAGATCACTGAAAGAATTGTCAGCACTCAGAGAAACACACAAAGATAACACAGCCAGCTGCCAAGGGGGTGGGGGGGTGGGAGAGAAAACCAGAACAGCTCAGAAGAAATGGGATTTGTTCCATTTGCATGATGCTGGCTCCCTTGGGCCCCTTTCTTTCAAATCCACAGCACAAAAGACAACACTTAACATATTTGCTTAAAGATGACAACCTCACGTTGATTTCATTTGGATGTAACAGTGTCAGGATTACAGATATGAGAATATATTATACCTGTAACGGAGACTGACAAATGTATCCATCAGTAGAACTGTCGGATTCATCTGCTTATACAGCCATTTTGCCTTCCCAAGGGGTCTATCTAAGTACTAACTTTGGAAGACTGAAGGTCTAATTTTATTACACCACATTTCAACCCACTAAACAATATTATTTCTAAAATAGATCATTTTTATTGGAAGTCTCCCTGATGAAACATCTAGTAGACACCAGAGAATTTATGGACCAGCAGGATGCTTTCAACTCAATACACAGCCAATTTTAAGCAACTTACTTTCTGCGTTAACAAAATGTAAGATCAAAAATGATCAGAATCACTTTCTGAGGAAAAAAATTAAAAAGAAACTACCTATATTAATATTGAAAGCTCTAAACCATTCAGAACCTTGCATTGAATTATTACAAAGACAGTCCATTCACGAGCACATCAAGCAACAGCATCTGTGCTCCTTAAATGAATAAGTACCACTTTATTCCTGCATTTATCTCGCTAGTACCTAAACACTTCAGTGGTTTGTGGTGGCAGCATGAGGAGTGATAACTAATTACCACACTGGCATATTTTGGGGGCTGCCAATAGTTGACTGCCTTTTCTGTTAAGGAATTTCTTCATTCATATCTTAGCCCTGTTCACAGATTTAAAACCAAAACAGACCATTCACAAAAGACATGGCTGTGAAAATGCTGGTGTCAACAGACATGTACATTATTTCTGCAGTTTGCCTTTGTGTATCATTTTAAAGATATACATGGCACAGGCAGTTTTTGATCAAATTAAACAATTAGGCCCAGGTTTCACTCCATTGCTAAATGCATTACTTTAAATAGGGTATACGCAGGCCCATTCTCCTGCCTCCCTCTCCTCCTTTCTCTTCCTTCTTTCCCTTCAACCCCTCCCACTACACAAAGTGACTAGGCATAATGAAATGCTGGCTGCAGGCCTTTGTCCAGAGGAACTCTAAACTGCTTGTTGCTATTTGCCAGCAGAGAAGAACAACTGCATCATAATTCACTAGATTGAGGACGTTTTGTAAAATGGAGTTAACTGCTGTTCATGGAATTTCATCCTTGCAGTTGGTTACTAATCATTATCTTCAATTTGTTTGGTTTCGTGAAAGAAAGGGAGAGAACGCAGGAGTAAAATATATGACAAGGTGGGGGAAAGGGTGAGTGTGTGCTGGATTAGAAGAAAGCAGCCCTGGAAATAGCCTCATAGAGCCAAGACTGCCACACACACATGGATAGCCTTGTTCCTCCTCTCAGATTTCTAAAGAACCCTGGTTGGAAATCTTCAGCCTTAAAATCTGAGCTAACTGATACTTTAAAAAAAGAATCCACTGTGCTTTATTTTGGAAAAGGGATGACAGAGGCTCCAAAAAACCAAAATCATCCCTCTTCACATTTGCCATCGTTCAAGCCCAACCCAGTCTTTCTCCATTCATAAGTGAAGCAATTGTCTGAGTGGGAAAGGAAAATAAAGCATTTAGAGACAAATGCATACAGACAGAAACTGAACTGAGAATATGGAGAAGGCAAATATTGGAGCCTACAAAACACCTGGAGTTTTAAAGGCAAGGTACAACCTAATCCAGAAGTGGCTACTTAATTATACAATTGATCCATACACCTCTTACTTCAACTAATTATATATTAGTTGTTATATATATTAAATGTTATTTTAAAAGAAAACGAAAAGCAAATGTCAGGAAGTGTGACTGTGTTTCAATATCACTGCAGTACACCAGAGTGGGGTGGGGTGGAAGAGAAAGACCATCTTCTCTAACACTTCTCTAGAAAACAATGGGAGGATTTCTATTTCAAGGATAAACACTTAAAAAAAACCATTTAAATTCAAACCAAAGCACTATGCTACAAAAGGTGTGGTCATCAAACTATCATGTTTGAGAGCATCCTTAAAGCATCCTTTGAACAGTGCCATGATTAAATCGCTTCACTTTTTTTTACAATAAAGAAACACATTTAATAATGTTGTTCAAAAGGCATCAACAGAATCATTGCCCGTCCTTATAAGCATACTTATTAGCATTTCATTCTAGAGAGCTGATTCATTTGATTCTGTTGCCACATTATCGTAGCTGCCATCAGAAGTATTCAGACATGCCTTCCTTCTAAGCAGCATTAAGGAGGCTGTGAAGACCCCTCTTGGTTTAAAAGCGGCTGCCCTTCTTCACAGCAAAAAAAAAGCCTAGACAGAAAAGCTGTAACAAGCCATCTATTCAACAGGGTGGCTTAGAACGATTAAGGATTTGGACTTTTAGATAAGGGTAGGAGACACTGTCGATCATCTAGTGGGCAGAACCTTAATTTCCTCACTGGATTATATTTCTGGATTTATTTAATAATTAAAACATTGCCAAGCCAGTATACAATTTCTTCTGGTAGACCAATAGGGTCCTTTTGCAGGTCACCCGAAGATTCCCAAAAGGGCATGATCGTGAGAAATATTCAGTGATAGCCCCCTTCCTTCCAACAAACATTTTATCTGTTGATATGGACTTCATTCCTAACCATCCTAGCTATAGATAGCCTTACTATCTTCTAAAGAATTAAAACTAGCAACAAGCAACCTTCATGGCAAGGAATTTCACAAATTTATTGAAAACAATCTGTTTTGTTTTTCCTGAATATTGCTGAATCAAGAAAGATAATAAGAGAGAGACAAAAATGACATTTCCAAGCAAGCATGAACACAGCAAACTAATAATTCTTATGCTTGACACTCAATTTATATATTCTTCAAGTAGAATATAACAAGCCAAAAATGGGACTTAATTAACAACATATCTCAAGCATTATTTAGTCTGAGACCTAAAGCTATGAGGGGAAAAAATCATGCCAAGGAAAACCATTTTTCTCTGAAACACCAGATCAATGGACCATTGTTTTGCCTTGTCTGTTCCACAATATCATTGCAATGTTTGTAGTTTGAATTAAGAATTTCAGATAATAGTTTAATTCTTTACAAGTCAGAATATCACAAGAAAACAATGTGCAAGATAATTATCTATATCTACATATATCGGTGTATATATAGAGAGAGAGTCCAGATGGAAAAAAATAATCTCAGTTCTCCATTAAAAAAAAATTCACTCTCCAACATTATAACTTTTACTTTCTTCTTGGCTCTCACCATTTGTACTCAGGTAAACACACAGGGATTTTCACATACAGTGATTTCCACAGCAACAAAATCTTTTTGTGTCTTAAGACTAACAATGTTCTATGGACTGAAGTAGTAAATCCACTTTCAAGAAGAATGAAGCACACTATATCTGACCCCACCCTCCCAAAGCTAAATACAGAGAAACAGCAGAAAAGCTTCTGTTTGTCATTTAACTCCTCCTGTCCCAAATCCCCTTTTTTGGGTGAGTGGGGGGAGAGAAGCTTAAAGCTCAACTGTGAAAGTTTAACACATTTCCTTTGTCCAAACCAAGCCAATCATTAGCCTACTCTGTAATTTCTAACCAACCTTTTCACCGTGTAAAAAAATAGTCTTCTCTGGAATACATTTTTCTCTGTAGCATTTCTGTTAGTCTTTCCCATAAAAAGTTCAGGTCAGTGGAAGAATGCAGGTAGTCCTCACTTGCCAACTGCTCATTCAAACTTACAACATTACTAAAAAAGGAGATTTATGATCGGCCCGCAAAGTTGCAGCCATTGCAGCATCCCCGTGGTCACATGATCATTATTACCCAGTGCTTGGCAACCAACACACATTTACAAAAATCGCAGCATCCTGCAGTCACATTGTCGCCATTTGCAACCTTCGCAGCCGGTTTCTCACAATGGGGAAGTCGGCAGGAAGTCGCAAATCATGATCTCGGGACATTGTACATAATGACTGCAGTGGGATCTGATAGTTTAAATTGGGTGTAGCTATGTAATATTTCATTTTACAACCACTAGTGACAGAGTGGTTGATGCTACTATCAATCGGTGAGAACCATGTGTACTGGAAAGTATCTTATGTATGACAAGCCACCCAGAGTTGCTTTGATAATGAGATGGGTGGCATATAAATTTAATAAATAAATACTGTAAATACTTGCAATGTTCCTGCTCCAACCAAACATAACATCACCGCTGACAAAAGTCATTTGCTGTATCATTCAAACAGTGACCTCTGCCCAATGTTTCTTTTTTCTCCAATTTCTTATAAGCCCCACCACACAACAAAGCTATTAAGTGTCTATACCACACCTTTTCTGAGAAGGCAGAGAAAATTATATTCTTAAACATCTTCCTCCAGGGAAATAACATGTCTTGGATCCATCTTCTCATTTTCCTTGTCTACCTTCTTCTAGAGTACAGGTGTCAAATTTGCAGCGTCACATTGCCATCACATGACGTTTTGCAATGTTTTGCAAAACATGACGTTTTGCGATTCAAGGAGCTGGGGTGGGCGTGGCCTGCGCATGATGCATCCGGCCCTTGGGCGGCCAGTATGGCACCCCTGTTCTAGACCTTCATGAATAGATCCACAGTAGCTCATACAGTGAATGAGAAAATATACAGCTACTTGAAAAGAAATAGATATGCCTTCTGAAAAAGTCCTGGATTTTCACTCAAGTAGAAATAAAAATAATGCCTACTGTCAGAGAAAGCGCCCTTGGGATGCTATACTAAAAATGCACACCCATGAACCATCAAGATTAAATTACAGTATCATTAAAAAAAGAATGTATCTTCAATACTTAACTGAAGTTTGCACAGAAAGGCTGCATATTGCGGGCATGGAATAATTTCATGTTATTAAACTGACAAAGAAAGTAGCCTAGCAAGGACTTGACTACATTACATTATTTATAAACTTGTTGCAATTATGAAGCTCTCAATTTCAATCATAAACTAGTTGCAGGAAAGTAATTTTCCGTAATTCTCCACTAACAAACCAATCCATCCATCTGTTCTCACTTTGGCAGCAGCTGTTTACATGGACAAGATAACAGGCCTTCTCAGTGGCAGCCCCCACACTTTCAAACTTTTTCTCTCCAGAAGACTGTAACACTCCCTCTCTTGTAGTTTTTAGCAGAGAACCAAAGGCTGTTTTATTCCACTCAGCTCATTTGAATGTTGCTTGTGTCCACTGGGATTGATTGGCTTTTGTACATTTACTCGCAGCACTATACTGCTTTAGTCATTCTACATCCACAGACTTTTAACTAGGATAGGTGAGCGATGGCGCATTTACGACACACGCGTCAAAGGTGACACACTAAGATGTTTTGGATGATATGTCAGCATTCACCAACACCCGACAACAACTATTCTTGAAAGCACAGCCTGTTCTTGCATTATTCTCAATGGCTGTGGAAACCGCTCAAAAATGGACTGGGATCTGGTGTGACTTCCGAAGCCTCCAAAAATCTCACAAGAATAGGGTGTGCTTTCCTGTAATTTTTGGAGTCTGCAGAGGCCACAAGAGCATTCTCCAAAGCTGCTTCACGAATGAAGACCTTTTGGGACCCAGAGTAGTTCTGGGTACACCGCCGGGCCCTGCCACGCCTTGAGGAATTGTGTGAGGCAGCCTTTTTGAATGGCAGTGATGGCCCTAGGGACGAAGTTGAGATATGGACCTCAACTTTTAGGCCCAGTCTTGGTGATGCTGCCGAGTACCACTCCTACTCTTCAGGTGGCCTAGATGTGGGGGAAAGAAAGAAATGTTTCTCTTTTACTCAGGTTGTGTGACACACTAGGAGAGTCAAGTTAGGCATTTTCTGAATTTGTGACACACTGAGCCAAAAAAGTTTACCATCACTGGAATAGGCTGTAAAAATGTAAAATTTAAAACCAAAGCAAATTACAGTAGCTAGTAACCGAAGATCAGTTCATACAAATATGAACTTGCCTCCCCACCACCACCACCACACACAAACATACAAAAACAGGCAGAGTAACAGATAAGAATTTAAGCCTGAAGTAGTCTTGTTCAAAAACAGTTTCTAGGGTTTCCTAGGAAGAATTTACCACCTACAGGCCTCATTTGAAAACCGCTACCTCATCAGTATTTTTAGGAAGGACCAAATGAAAGCAAACAAGCCAGTTTTCTAAAGTAACAATTACTAAATGGCCATTTTAATGGCCTCAACATAGCGGCATCGTTAAAGCCTCTTGTATATAAACACTTCTGATATGAACTACTTTATGTTTTGTTGTATATTACTCTATTGATATAGCTGCTCTGAATTATGTCATACCCACCCTTAAACCAGCACATGTACGAATTGCATTTTTTTAAAAAATAAAATCTAGAATTTTAAGCCAAGGGGCGCAGGTAGAAAAAAATATAAGACATTTACAAGAGCTAGATGAGCTGGGCAATTTTTTTTCAGCCCCGGGGTCATATGCAATGCTCACTGTTGAATTGGCAGCCGAACACTTGCACAGACAGGAAGAGAAACAAAAGCCTGACCAATAATCTCAGGCCATCTAGGATTTTGAGAAGAGAAAAATTTAAATCTCTCGTTTTCCCACTGACTTACTTATGCTGGAGCCGATTTTCTAAAAGATCCTATTTTCTTTCCAAAAGGTATTTATTTATTTATCTAATTAATTATCATATTTCCCCAAAAATGAGAGCTCTCGATAATAAGCCCAATTGGGCTTTTGAGCACATGCAGTAAAATAAGCCCTCCCCTGAAAATAAGCCCTCCCTGGAAATATTGGAACACAGCAGCAGCCATGAGGTGACCACACTCGCTGCACCTAAAAAATAATAAAGCCAAGGGCTATCTTATTTGGGGGGAAACACAGTAATTAATTTGTTTGTTTGCGGCCTGTCTTGCCACAAAGCCATTCTATTCCTACTCATGACCACAACATCCACTCAGCCCTAAATCTAGGATTGATTGATTGACTGATTAAATTTGTTTCCTGCCAATCTCGCCACAAATCAACTCTATTCCTACTCATGACCACAACATCCACTCAGCCCTAAAGCTAGGATTTTCCAGCTGTGATTTTGAAATTCTGAACATTGCAGGACGAGATCAATTTTCTGCATAGCTAGCAGGGACTCCAATATCCATATGGTCGAAAGGAGCAGGATGTCCTGGGTACCTGCAAGGGTCCCAGATTTCTTATCTCAGGCCTAGGTGGGTCTTCATATATTGCCCCCATTTGGTGCCCGGAAAGTTTATCATGGGAGGGTGTTCCCTAATAAAGTGCTACAATTTTTTTAAAAAACCTGATACAGGTAGTCCTCAACTTACAACTGCTTGCTTAACGACCATTCAAAGTTACAACCAACCCAACCCTGGATTTGAAGTTCCAATGGTCAGACCCCCTCCGCTGCCATATGACTGAACTGTGTTTCCAAGGCAGCCCCACAGGCCAGATCTAAGTACCCCGTGGGCCAGATCCAGCCCACATGCCTTGAGTTTGACATCCCTGAGCATCATCAACCACAAATATGTGTTGTGTCTTATTTATAAATTATAGTTGGCCATACCTCCTTCTCTTCTTTCAATTATTGCATAACATCTGCTTTATTTATTGATTCATTCATTGATTCATTCATTCAAATGATCTCTAGTCATTCTGTTAATCATCTTGCTCACCATACACAGCCATTTGCTCAAGTTTCTATACCATGAAAACACACAACCATTCGAAGCTATTTTGCAGAAAGGAGCAGTAAAAAAAAAACCAACTATAGCCTGGACAGAGGGCTTCCCCACATGTCTGTCCATTGACTCAGAGGTGACTCGGTCTACCTTTGGAAGTGTTTCTTCTTCAGCTGGAGCACTGATTCATGACCCATAGCGTGTCTATCAGTTGGGAAGCAAGGAAGGGAAATTAGTTGGTGGCACGAGCTGGCTCTTTGCCTGGAGCTCCAATTTGACACATTAATCAGATTTTAGTTTAATGTTTGCACCTGGAATTTAACACAGTATCAGGAAATCTGTATGGCTTGGAAGATAAGGTAATTTTTTTTTCATCTATTGATTGTTAACCATTACAAAGAGAGATGCACACATATCTTCTTGTAAAGACTCTTCTCTTAGTGAGACTCTTATTATGGCATATTACCAAAGACAAAGGGCTAGTTTACAAAAGGAAACTATAGGACAACTGGTCCACAAACTGAACCAAGTTATTCTCCAAAGTATGTCTTTTTAGATGCTGATAAAACAAATAGAGCTGCTTTGTCCTGCTTGGCTGAAGCCCTTTCTCTCCTGCAAAGCCAAACAATAACACAGGCTACATTTCCATTTCATTTAGTCTTAAGTAAATTTATTTAATCAACAAACAAATCCTGACTTTATAATGTTCCGACTTAGGTGTGACTATTACATTCAGTGGGGTCTACTCATAAATACAGATACACAGAATTACTGGGTTTTTTTTTTTAGTTTATCCTGCCCCATTTCAAAGACAATGTTGAAGGAGAGAGCTTGGAACAAACATATCTGGTTACGGAGCTGTCAAAGTACAATAATGAATGTAATGCTACCCAATGTCGGTGAAGGCCAGTCACATTTAACAAATGCACGGAAGCTATGCCTACTGATCATAGATGAATTTTTTAGGCTTGGAGGCAACATACTGTTTAAAATGACTTGCTAGAAAAGCAAACAGCAGGAGAGCATTGTTGCTGTCAAACCCCAATTATGTGCGTCTTAAGTTTGCTCTTTTACAAGACTAGATGAACATCACTTATAAGGTTAGACTATATTTGTGTATGTGGCAGTGAATCACATGTCAGGACTACCTTAAAACAATGTTGTAAGATTAAAATGAAAAATGTACCTAATTCTTTGGAAAATATATTTAAACCAAGACTCAAAGGGGGGGGGGAATGTATAAAAGTGTTGTAGTAGTACATTTTAATGTACATTTTAATGGGAATGGAGCTACATATCATTCATAATTAAGATTTTTTTTTAAAATGTCCATATAAATAATGTGGAGGTTCATGTTTAATAGCCCTTCTATATAAATACATATTCACAGAATTTTCAAATACTATATTTTTTGGAGTATAAGACACTCTTGACCTACCTTTTTTGAGGAGGAAAACAAGAAAAAAAATCTGCCTCTGCCTAACAGATTCATCTGTATTCATCTGACTAGCGTCCTTGCAGCAAACAGACTGGTCAGTTTCAGCACATTATTGCAGCCTGATTTAGTACGAACAGCTGATTAGCGGTTGGATCAGTCTCCCGGAAAACTGCCAATCAGCTGTTCCAGGCTACGGGGATCGCCAGAGCCCATCAGTGCCTCCACGCATCGCGTTTTTGGCCTCCACGTGTCACGATTTTGGCCTCCGCTCCATTTTAGACCCATTCCAGGCTGCCAGTATCGCCAAAGAACATCGCCGCTGATCGCCGCCTCGTGCATTGCGTTTTCGGCCTCAATGTGTCACGTTTTCGGCTTCAGTAACATTCGATGTATAAGACGCACCACAATTTTCACCCACTTTTAGAGGGGGGAAGTGTCTCTTATACTCTGAAAAGTATGGTATATGGTTTGGGAAATACATATACAGAACATGGAAGAGTAAGCTAAAAGTGTGTATATGCACATAAACACCCTTCCAAAAAATGAGTTCTGCAATTTACACTATGTAAATGGTAGACTTTAGTCTCTCAATCCCAAATCAAGTTAATGCTGGAATAGGGCTTTGTTATCATTACAATGGCATTTTTCCACTTATTCTGAATTATTCAAAGTGCAGCCTTAGTACATTCTTTCAAATTAAATGACTCACTAGAAATGCTTGCTATATAAAACACTGATTGACCACCTACGAAACACCATTCTAGCTTCTGAGATCCAATATCCCTCCTTTCAAAGGCTTGCAACAAAAAATTAACTAATGTCGCTCTGCAGATTTCAAAGATAATTTGAAAAAAAATAAGTGTTTTGGGCCCTCTGCCAGTTTAGCACTTCTCTGCTACTCATTAAGAACCCACGGGTTCTGTAAGAACTTGATGGGGTGCCATTACAGATTTAAGGCAAAGAAAAATAAATGTTCATTCAGTCAATTTTCTTTCACTAAAACTTTGCATTTTGCTCAGAGGTTCCACAGCTAAAAAAACAAAACAAAAACTAAACTAAGATTTTGTGGGTTTAAAATGTTTTAAAACTCCTTCAACTAAGTAAGCCATTTCTTTCCCAGGCTTCTGAATGAGCCTAAAAATACTATGGCTACATTAAGATTCCCAAGAATTTCAATATGTTAATTTTTTAAAGCAAGCAGTAGTATTTTTTTTCCAGACTAGATAGGTAATCAAAAAAGTAATGGGCTTCTTTAACAAATAGCAGAGAATTGCTGAAATTCTTCTAAGTCTGAAGTACTTTTTTCAAACTTTTCTAAACAGCCCTAGCAACAAACCTTTTTGAATTTATCTTATATATCATAAACTTACATACATTTACAGTGGGGATGGCTTAGGAAACTGCAGCCTTAAGGGCACATGAGGTGTCTCAATCTGATTTCATGGAATCCTTTCCAAGCAATTTTAGATCTCTGGCCAAAGCAAATGTAAGACTGCTGAGAAGAGTGGAAAAACAACACCTATAAACGTATCTGTGTTCTTTCTTTAAAAGGAAAAGAAGGAAATATCAGGAAAGAAAAGAGAAAGTGGACTAGAAAACTTAGAAAGATGGTCTATGGTCATGATGGTGAACCTATGGCACATGTGCCACAGGTGGCACACGGAGCTCTTTCTGCAGGCACGCGAGCTGTCACCCAGCTCAGTTCCACCACTCATGTGTGCGTTCTTCCTGTCAGCCAGCTGATTTTGAGGCCTCTGCCACACATGCAAGAGATGTGCACTCATGCGTAGGGGGCAGGGGGGGTCAGCGCCCATCCATGCCCCATTTTTTGTCCCTGGAGACTTCAGGGAGGCCTGCTAGGTCCCAATGGGGCATGGGGAGGGTGGTGCGTGCAGGGGGAACATGAAGGGGGGTCTCCAGGCATGCATAGTGTGGCCGGGTGCACGGGGGGTGTCACATGTGCACACCTTCTGCACACGAGGACAAAAGGGTTAGCCATCACTGGTCTATGGGCAATCCTAACAAGCATTTGATTTAGGTACCACACACTGAGATCTTTGGTTCTGACCATAGAGCCACAATGCCTGCAACAGAGTACCTCTGAAAAACATGGTCCAAGAGAGAATGGGGAAATATTTTACTCAAACTTAAGATGGAGCTACTCTTCCCCAAAAGGTTGTTTTACAAATGACCCTAGAATCGCTCAACCTCGGGGAGGGGGCGTATTGAAGTCTCAGATGTATTTTTATAGGAACATTATTGGATTTTCTTTAATGGAGCCACAACTGATTTAAATGAGTTTTTCACAATAGGGTCTTTTAATTTTCTAATTCACAGGTTGTCCTTGACTTATAACCAAATTGGGACTAGTAAATCGATGTGGTCATAAAGCCAATCATCATGTGACTGGAGCTGATTTTGCAATCATTTGTACCATGGTCATTAAGAGAAGCACATAGTTGTTAAGTGAACCACATGGTTGTTAAGAGAATCCAGCTTCTCTGATGGAATTTGCTTGTTGAAAACAGGCTGAACAGGTCGCAAATTGTGATCACATGACTGCAAGATGCTGTAATCAATAACTATGAGCTGGTTGCCAAGCACTCAAATTGCAATCACACAATTGTGGAGTGGAGTCAAACCTTTGAGGATGGGTCATAAATAACGTCCTTCAAAGCTGTTCTAACTTTGAACCATTGTTAAACAAATGGTCATAAGTCAAGGACAACTTGTACTTGTATAAAGCATACCAAAGTGCAAAGAGTATAGCAAAATGGAAATGAAAATGAGTTGAAACAATTTTATGACATTTCATAGAACTTTTAAAAATCAAATAAATCCCATCTCTCAGTATACTACTGTTTATTCTAGGCTGTTCCAAAGAAACACCTGGTCAAGTGGTCAAGCAACAATGTATACAGGTAGTCCTTGACTTATGTCCATAATTGAGCCCAAATTTTTGTTGCTAACGATGACAGTTGTTAAGTGAATTGTGTCTCATTTTACAACCTTTATTGTCACACTTGTTAAGTGAATCACTGCAGTTGTTAAGTTAATAGCACAGTTGTTAAGTGAATCTGGTTTCCCCCTTTGTTGTCAAAAGATGATCAAATTGTTGTCAAAAGATGATCAAGTGACCACAGGACATTGCAAGCCTGAATCAGTTGCCAAGTGTCTAAATTTTGATCATGTGACTATGGGGAAGCTGCAATGGTCATAAGTGCGAAAAACAGTGTTAAGTCACTTTTTTCAGTGCTGTGGTAACTTCAAACTGTCACTAAATCAACTATTGTAAGTCAAGGACTGCTTGTATAGCTATAGCATATTGGATGAATTTGTATCTGTGTATGAACAAAAATCATAAATAATTCATGCCATTTATTAAATCTAGAAGAATGTAGAGGAAACAAAATAGAAAGATGAAGTGTCGGATATTGTACGCTGTATTTTTCAGGACATCCCCTGAAAAGAACTGAAAATTTCCAGTAACATTTTATATTAACATAAACAGGAATGAATTATAAGGATAAGTATGAACAATTAACAAAACTTAATTTTTTCAAGTTATTTTTTTAAACTCAGCTCCATTGTAAAGCAGGACACTATATAATGTATACAATATTCCAGCATTTGGTAAGGCCTAGATTGATTCTGAAGGATTCAGGTAACATTTTCTTTAAAAGGAGTAATTTTTAGGTCTTTTGGTCACATCGGTGTATAATAAACCTCCACACCATATTAAATTTAAAAAGAAGCAACTGGCCCATAGCTTTATTTTTGTTGCTTGTGATTTTCAAGCCTCTTGTTTCAAATATGCTACACTTTAGTGCAAATGTCAGTAAGATAATAAAACAAAACAGATTGAAATTGCCCATTTGTTACTTAGCAGTAGTTTAAAAACTGCTTGAAAACCATGACGTGTTGCCTCTCTGTATTCTGAAAGATTTAATCCCACATGCAGCAAATACACAGAAGTCCAGATCCCACCATACTGCTACACATACTATATTACATCTTCCAATCTGTGCCTGAAGTTGAACGGTTTTATACTGGAGGCTGCATATGTCTGCCATAGAGAGCGGGGACTTCACATGCTGAAGCTTCTCACATAACCGACCCGCTCTCCAAGGACGCAGCAAATCAACGTTAAAATCAATAGCCAGCACATGATAACTCTAAACCTCTGCATATAAACTTACAATTACATACGAATTATAATAATCAAGTCACAAAAGTTACTAAACCACATGAGCCAGCTACAGCTATATTCCCAAAGGCATATTCATATTATCACCTCATCTTATCTTCACAACAACACTCTAGAATAGTGGGTGAGTGAGTGAGTGAGTGAGTGAGTGAGTGAGTGAGTGAGTGAGTGAGAGAGAGAGAGAGAGAGAGAGAGAATCACCCACTGAAATAAGAGAACTAATGTTCAAGCTGGAGTTCCATAATCTTAAATTCTTAATCACTCATATACATTCTGCATCACTAGTGTAGTATAAGAAGATGTTTAAAAAACGTTTTTGCTTAAATCAACATTCCTACTATAAGCACTCTCCAGATCTGTGGTACTATAAACACTACTATCCATGCGCCGCCTAAGGATCTGTAGCCTGACATATCCCGATGGGGGAATTCTGGTATAAATAGAAAAGAAAAAAAATCTTTTCAAGTTATTATTTATGATTCTCCCTGAAAGCCAAAAAAGTTCTACTTTCCATCAAGGAAGAAATGCCCCCAAACTCCTAGGGCCCATTTATCCTGCCAGATTTGGAAAAATGATTATTGCTTTAATAACAATCAAGACATATTTGTACAACTGTAACACATTTTCTGTGCTTAAATGTTTGTAAAGATAATTAAAAAGTAAACCAGAAATTAGACTCAGTTCCCATATGGCCACCCTTATGTTAGCTTTGCCCTCCACAAATCTATTTAACATAGCATGATTACATGTATGTACTCATATGTATTATCCCAAATTGGACAACAATCTTATGTTTCCTCAAGGGACACTGTACATTTGAGATGTATGTATGTATGTATGTATGTATATGTGTGTATGTGTATGTATGTATGTGTGTATATGTGTGTGTGTGTGTGTGTGTGTGTATGTATGTATGTATGTATGTATATATATATATATATATATATATATATATATATATATATATATATATATATATATTTGTTTTCATTTAAAATAAAAAACGGGGAAAAGCTTAACCATTTCACCTCATATACTGTTGAGTTAATACTCATTAACATGAGGTTATTATGTTATGTTTAGTATATGGTTAAAAATAATTGTTGTATTCCTTTGTCTAAGCGAAGTCATTTTTCCCCAGTTGAATTTGTACCGAGATGCACATTCAGCAAGATTTAGTGTCAGTCCCATTTGAAAAAGGAAGTTTCAGAGAGCAAAGTAACATTATAAGAAGCAGCCCGATTGTCAGAGCCATACTCTGCTTTCTGAGATAAAGAGGAAAACACCTCTGCCTTAAATTTATCCAGGCTTAATTTTTCTTTTTCTCATCATGGAGCCAGAGTCGTAAAGGAGGAAAAAGTCATCTTCTGAAATATATCCTATTCAGCTAAGAGAGGCAACTCAGGCCCCACCCTATTTGAAATCTGGGCTGTTTTCAAGCTGCGCATCGCAAGGGACACTTTTTATGCACGTTAAATCAGCAAAGAAAAATACCGTCCAGCTTTTCCATCTGAGGCTGCAATTGTAGGAGTCCTGTTTTAAAATAAATCCCAGTAAATTCCAGCAAATGTTACTAAGAAATAAAGATACACGGAGAGGGCATTAAGTGATACTGCAAAATGCAGGACTAACTCCCAGACACCAACTCCCAGACAAGTGGAAATAAGGCAGTAGCTTAGCTCATAGCTTATAAAATACAGTAGTATAGTTGGGACACGGCTATGCAATCACTAAGCTTTCTTATTTGAAAATTTAACAGACAAATTAAGGAACCACATTTTGAAGTGTTTAGAACTGCAGGGAAAATAATATGTAAATACTTGCCATATGCATTTAATTTGCCATTTAATTTACCATTAAATATTTGCAAACTACACAGCATTTCCCCTGGAGAAGAAAACAATTCTACTGTTCCTGTTTGTAGAGCGTAGAAAATATCAGTGCAGGTTTTTTACTTCAATAGCATTTTTCTTTGTTGCTGCTTGTATGGTTACAGTATATTATTACTACCGCTATTATTTAAAATGTTAAGTTGCCAAATTTGCAAATAATTGGAAATGATCAGGAGAAGAGAGATGCAGAAGATAGGAAAAGTTGCAAAAACTGCAAACATATCCCTACTGGTCTCTCCCTCGATTTCAACTTGCACAAATCCAAGTTTATGGAACCTCTTATTGCATCTCATAAATGCAGAACCAAAATGTCCCCATAACGATGGCTCTATTCACTGTGCATACTCCTTAAAAATAGACATAAATGGACAATGGGAACCCAAGATGCTTTCAATTTATTGTAGGCTTATATCGCTGGGCATGACAAAGGGACACACAGAAAAATACAAGCCCAAAGCTCACAAGGGAAAAAAAATGAAGATACAAAAAAAAAAAAAAAACCGTTTTTCAAAGATAACCCAATCCCTCCCTTCTTCTGATCCACTGCACAGACATAGGCCCAAACCTGTCCAGAGTAAAGTCCTTTAAACGTCTGTGCAAATGGTGATTTAATACAGTCCATTTCTTCCTTCCACAATAAAAGCATGCAGCAAGTATCAACACTGAAGCATTCACTCACTGACAGCAGCCTATGCAACCCTTCTCCTATGAATAAGGGAGCATGCTGTCCATGCACAGAGCTGCTGCTAGTTGGGTGAGCAAAGATATGGTGAGCTGTACTCTAATCTAGTGTTTCACATGAGTCAGTGGAGTATGGACTAAGACTGTTGGGACTTCCACTGAAATCCTCATTCAGCAACTTGAGCCCACTCCCCATCTGGATTCTTTAAAACAGGGGTGTCAAACTCAAGGCCTGTAGGCCAGATCTGGCTCGCGGGGTCTTAGTTCTGTTCCTGGGGCCTCCCTGAAACAGTGAAGGACCGGCTCACAGTGCCTTTGCCAGTGGAACAGACCTCATGTGGGCTCCGTTTTCGAGGCTGTATTTGATGACAGAGTGCTCAGGCCACCACAGATACCCTCGACACGAGTGACGTTGAACTGGCAACACCCACCCCGGCCCCCTGAGATTCAACACAACCCTGATGCAGCCCTCAATGAAATTGAGTTTGACACCTCGGCTTTAAAAGAACAGCAGCATTTTCAAAGAAACTATAGTTTTAATAGCCATGTTTTTATACCTAAAAGAGAAAAAAATGTAATCTTGGGAGGGGGGGGATAGTATTATGCCATGTGTAATAGTGTATGCCATGAACAAATCAAATGCAAAGGTCTAGAAAGAATTCTAGAAATAGAACTGCATCCCACTATGTCTGTCACTGATGGAAAGCCATGAGCTACCAAGCAGATTTCTTAGAACTAGAGAAGCCCAGAGAAACATTTGGGGGATGTGGAGGGCGAGAAATGAGAGCAAGTCCACTCATTCAATGTTGCAGGCAGCTGACTGTCATTCATTTTGCTAGAATCCATTCAAGAAAATTAGTTGAAACCTTGCAAAACTCTCTTTTGCCATTGAAAATAGCCCAGCCTCTAAAAATGTTGCTTTGCACAATACCTTTTAGTATAGTACATGTAGTAATACAAACTTCTCTCTAAGCCAAACTTAACCAACAAAGTCAGACTATCCTTTATGGAAATGTGGCCAACACAAACAGCACACAGAAAAAAACCCAGTCCATGGAAAACAGCTTCAGCTTAAAACAACATCACTGACAAGTACTTTCCTTTCTATGGCTTCCTTTTATACTTATGAGATAATGAGCCAGTTAAATCTAAGCCATATGACAGCAAAGGAATTCAGGAGAAGTGAAGAAACAATAACAACAACAGCATCAACCACAAAAGAAGGGGTAGTTTATTTAGCATCATACCTTGCACATACCAGAAGACAGCGTATCATTATTAAGAATTCAAAATAACTGAGTTAAACAAAAGACTCCATGATGCTTCTTGTTATTTCATTTCTTCATCCATTGCTTCAAATCTAGATTTCTTCTCTACATTCAGTTCACTTGTTCCAGGGTAATTCTTATAGCATGATAAATTACCACCGGGGCTAAAGCAAAGAGATTATTATGTTGGTGGTGAGGCAGGTTTAAATCTTCACTAAATTGTCATTTTTCTGAAGAAAACTATCTACAAACCCTTTGGTGGGAAAATACAAAATATTTCCAATGTAATGTCCATATTTATGTGCTGCCTTGTTAAACACACCACCTTTTATGTCTAATTTCCTAATCCACAGACTATGTAGCTGGCTTTCAACTGAACTACAGCATTGTGTTACTCTGTCTTTTCTCCCTATAACAGGGATATTATGTCTCCATACAGTTGTCCTGTTTTCTTCTGGCTCTGCTGCTGCATGTTTAAAATTGACTTGCTGTGGAAAGAAAGCAAGTTTCCAAGAAGTAGGAAATCTGTTTGAAAAATTAATCTGTAAAGATTTTCCTTCTAGATTTCTGTACGTTCTTGCTGCTCAAAGAGAGAGGGAGGCCAAAGAATTATAACCGTCCTTCAAATACATGCTTACTCAGAAGCTGCCCTTACCTGAATTCAGTAGGATTTCTTGAGGTTTAATCAAACACAGGATAGCAACTTTTGTGAACTAAAGGTACGATCCATTATTACTCCACCAAAAACAGTAGGGCTTGCTGCTGAATAAACGCAGGATGAAGAAAAATATTGTATTTGTTTTGAACAGATATAATAATGCCTGCAGTGAAATAGTGGAATATAAAAACCTTCCTTGCATGCACCCTCTCTCTCTATTATGGGAAACTGATTTATTTCTTCCAGCTACTTGCTAAGTATCTCACTTAGGCTGTTGCAGGTGCATATGGTAGAAGTATATCCATCCATTAAGCCCAATGTCAAGGAAAGTTTGTTTCTAAAGCTCTTTATATAGAATGAGACTCGCAAATGCCAACAAGACATTTAAACTAGGATCATTTCTTCTGCCTTCTTAGAAACAATCCTGTAAGTACCTGAGTGCTCAAATACATGAAAGAACCAGGTTGCCTCTTTTGATATCTCTCCCCTCCATGGAGCCTTTCTTGTCGGAAGGCAGAAATTTCTTTTGAAAATAAATGGCATCCCTTCCAATGTGTTCAGATTATTTCCTGGGTGCCAGAGTTATCCCTCAAAAAGGTTGCTTGATATTTAATTCACTTCAACTATCGCAATAATATTTTAGAGAGCAAACCTTATTTCTGCAGCGCCAACTTTATGAGTTTCTCTGTGGCAAAAGGCAATTCCATTGGTGAGAACTGGGATTGAGAAAAGAGAAACGAAATAATGGCCAGAAAATAGGAACAGCACTACACTTTCTTCACATCAATAAGCATACGCGTGATTGCACGCTAGAGTACACAAAAGGACTCATAGGTGTCAGTGTTGGTAGAAAAAAAATAAGGTCTACAGCAGTCTGTTTCTAGACCAATTTTTCCAAAAATGCAATCACTAAACTCAACAGCCTGTGCCCTCAAGTAAGCAAATTTTCAGATAACCACAGCCTTGTACCTGAATTTACAACTGGCCTTTAAAGATTCTTTCAAATTGTTCCAGAACAATTTCAAATAACAAAAGCAATTTGCAGAAATGTGAAATTCTGATTGGAATCATTACTGAATCATTTTTATCTTAAATTTCATTAAAGCAAAGGAAAGAGATGCTTGGACAACGCGCATGGGCTCATACTTCTCATGAACCTATACGGGTTGCAAGCTTGCACAAGGTTAGGTGTTTTAATGATAATTAAATTATTTAGATTTAACTATATCGATGTAGGTGATATCTTTAAAGTCTAAATTAAACACTTTTTAAAAAATGTTCATCATGCACAAAAATACAGGAACAGGAAAAATTCTGCTTAATACTGCGTAATATTTAATAGAAAAATAAGTCTAATCTAGCATCTTTGAAAACAGTTTCAGCAAACATGCTACTACAAACAGTTAAACATAAACTGATTGAAGTATAGAAGAAACTAAATTATATTGTTCAAACAAGCCATTGCTCAATCTGCAATTCGGACCGGGGGTAGACAAACACAGATAGACTACTTCAGATAAATCGAGGAAGGAAGCCATGTTATGTGCGCGTTTATGCACACAAACTCACTGAAGTAATAAACCGTCCTAAGACCACACAAGAGATACTCTATGACCAATAAGTCATTTCTCTGCTGAGGGAAATATATTGCGTCCTTTTGTAAGAACACTTTTACAATACTGGATTCACGTTATATGAATATCTACCATGGCATTTGAATGGGCTGCATTAGCTTCAGTAAAGCTACGCATATGACCTGATTATTGAATAAAAAGAATGATAAACAGCAGTGACTGATTATTTGAGAAGTCCTCTATTAAAAACTACTTTCCGCAAAAGATGCAAAACACTGTTATTATTCCTGCATTTCAAAGTTTCCACTTTAAATACAATTTATCCTCAAAAGAAAACATGAAACGTATGGCTGGAACCATGATTGATATTGCTGGAGCAAACTGTAACCCAAAATATCTTGTTCCCAAATGCCCTGCAAAAGCAGATTGTTTTGATGAGGCAGAGAAATTTGGCTCACATTATAACAAGAACAACTGTTATGCCGGTGCTGTTTTTGTAGTTGTGCTGTTGTATTTCCTACAAATATCTCTTAATATTCTTAATATTCTTAATATCTCTTCTTTTATTGGAGAAACCAAACTAAGTTGCTTTGGGGGAAGATTTTTTTACTCTCCTTGATTAAATCAACAGGTATTTAGACTTTTATCATTGTACTCTCGAATCATTTACTACTTCTGCTGGAGTTAGAATGATAGCTCCAGGTTTTTAATTTAGTTTAAGCTTTGTGGTCATGAAATATTACAATATTCCCTGCATGGAATAATATACCTATTACACATTTACTCGTGTAATAGAGTCAAGTTTTATTCTTTCTTTTCCTCCCTCTCTTTATTTGTGAAAAACAAATTAGGTGTTTGTTTATATTTAGTAGCAATATGAATGCAAATAATTCAGTTCTTATGCAGAAATTGTGATCTGAGCATTGTCATTAGGTACACATATTTACATACATCCACACACCTTTTAATGTATAGCCTAATGATATACGGAAATCTATAAACTAGAATGGAGTTTATTATGTACAAACTGTATCTTTAGGGCTTTTATTCTTTTTAATTATGCTAATCCAATATTTTAGGAATAAACTCAATTTAACTAAAATAAACTAATTTCTGACTAGACAGTTAGAACATTGCACTCTTAATTGAATACAGCGTTGTTTGCTTGGATCTAAAAGAAACTATATTCCATGTAAGATTTATTGCAAGAGAAACACAGAATCGCACTTCACCACAAAAAGAACCCAAAACTTAACAATAGTAATTATACAAAGTATAATTTTTACAGCTTAAAAAAAGGGAAAGAAAATATAGCATTAAAAAAGAGAAAAAACATATATATTCAATAAGAAATTAAATTACACTGAATCCAGGCAGGCTTACTTCCAGGGAAGATGCCACTATCATGGCTAAAATATTTGATTATCAGAGTGTAATTATTAATTGGTAAGGAGAAAAAAAACATTTGATAGACCTTCTTTAGCCTTTTAAAAGGCAATTGGTCTTAATAACTACATGCAAATTACTGTTTTGCTTTCTTTCAGAATAAAAGAAATATTAACTGACAAGCAATCAATAGATTCAAAGTTACTCTGCTATCATGAACTTCCACTGATTTGTGCAGCTTCTGATTCACAAAAGAAGAGAAAGGGGGAAAAGAAAGAGAAAGCTGGCTATTCCAAATTAAAGGTTATTATTTGTTTCTATTGCTTTGCTCATTAATGATGGGGGATAGCTAGCAAATACGCTGGTGCCCCGATGAAATGGTTCATTGTGCCTATTGACGGCAAAAATGCTCCATTACTTCACAAAATGCCCAGATAACACATTTTCTCCCATTAAAATCATTATTAAATTCCAGTTAATTAAAAAAAAGCATGTCAATACATCTACCGCAATTTTGAAGATACTTAAAACGCAAAGAAAATGTTGTCTTTTGTTTGTTTTCAGGTCTTGCTGTTTTGTAATAAGAATGCATTTTAATTGCATTATTAATTGAAGGCAAAGCAACATATTTATCTGATCTAGTAACACTAGATTAGACAAGTGGATTAAAAACAACTTGCAAGAGAGTTTCCTACGTACAGCTATCATGCTGGTTTTGTATCATTAAAATGGCTCCTAAACAAGCAGATTAGCTGATTAATTGATGATTAAGACTGCAGGAAGATCAGTCATTACATGGAGAAACTCCTTGCATGCACACACAGAGCTAACTAATTGACAGCTACACATGAATTGCAACAACCAGCCTCCGAAAGCATTATTGTAAAAATAAGATACAAATACTTGCCGCAGCCTCCCTAGTTCCCCCCACCCCTCAACCCCACACACCCCTTCCCCAACATGTTTTAGACACAAGCGTTAGCTGCTTCTTTTAAGTTCAAGTTGGGCTGTCTAGAATCTGCATGGTTACACGTGCGTGCATGTGAGTGGGTGGAAGAAGCAGTAGGACTACATATAAAAGTCAGCATCTGAGCATAAAGATATAACCTTGCTGCTTCTCCATGAAGTTCATAGAATATATACCCTGTCATAAATTGAGCTTCCATACCAAATGTCTGCTCTTTGAAAGAACTTGGAGAAAAGTTCCTTCGTTGTATTGATCTGATGACTAAGGGTTCACAGCTACCGTTTTTATGTCCTGTTAGGTCTGCCTGAACAGTCCTGAAGTCATTGCTTATTATCCAGAGGTAAACACCAATTTGTCTGCTGTAAAACTGATACAAATCCCACTCTTATTCCAATAGAGCCCTTTTGTCATATAATCGCTTTGGTGGAGGGTGGAGAAGGGGGAGGAGTGATGACCGTCCACATGAGATTACACAGCAGCCACTTTTTGCCAAGAAGGATCATACAATAAATTTTCCTACGGCACTGCCTCTAAAGCAGACCCGATTCACTAATAAACATCAATATCGAAACTTCCTATTAGGATTTGTACAACTCAACAGTGGAGATTACAATAGTCCTTATTTCACAGTTACCAAAAAAAGGGGGGTAAAGAAAAATCTCCAGAATAAATCTGTTTGAAGGAACTTTTCAACAGATTTTTTTTTGCCTTGGAAAGAAAACCGACAACTTTTCTGGAAGTTCACTTTCCATGTAGTTTTGAAAATAATGCTATGTCCGGAGTTAAAACAATAGCAATGGGATTCCTGATCTAAATAACCTGTAATGAAGCTTCCTACCTATAGTAAGAATTCCCTTGTGCATTTGTCAAGATACTATACAAAGGTGTCTTTAACAGGCTGTCTGATTTGGTATACAACAGTGACATTATTTCCTGGCAAGCTCAACTGACTAGAGAAGATTTATCAGAAATCAGAAATCATCTATCTAAACCTTGCCATCCCCACCTGGAAAGCACCTTAAAGATGATTAGTGATGTTATTAAAAACAATAGAAAAAAAATCTGGGCCATTAACAAATTAAAATAACAGGTGCAATACATTTTTACTATAAAAATATAACGGGGGATAGTAGATGCATCTTTATCTTAAGAAGCTCAACATCACAACTGTAAGAAGAGAATGTGCTAGTTGTTTTTTAAGGAGAGGGGGCAATCTGTTTTACTACAGCTTTCCCTGCACTAGAATACTTTTTTTTTAAAGCCAAAAAAGGAGGAACATTTTAAGGCAGCTTTCCCAACTTTCCCCCCCACCACACAATATATTGTGACAAGTGGCTGTTTGATAGATGTTCTCCTTGATAAACGACTTGTTCAAAAGAGACACAGTAGCTTTCATTTCCTGACCAGAACACACTTTTAATTTGCACCAGCAGAATTGCTGGAGTGTGACTGGCTCCTGGATATTTGCCTCTGACAGCCCCCCCCCCACCTCAACAAAACAAAAATAAGCATGAAGCACATCTGCAGACAATGATCACCACCACATATTACATTTGTTAGCTATGTGGACTCTCTTCCTCGCCCCCGCCCCCACCACCTTGCCTCCAGGATGGGTGCAATTTCTGAACCACTCTGCAAGTTAAGTTATTCTACTAGGAAACTGAGAAGCAGGGATGTGGATGGGGTGAGAAAAGCATGCAAGGGGGGGGGGGTACACATATGCCGTACAATATATACAAAACTGGGGAGCCCAGGCATGATTACTACCTATTACTACTGTTAGAATCATCTTCCTCATCCTCCTTCTCCATAAACTGCATTTAAACAGTGGCAACGATTCACCCCATCCAATTTCAGCTCTCAACATACTATCCAATTCCCGATTTAAAATTTATAAATGTAATACCCTCATCACAAGCAGCAGGTCCAATCTGCTGTGAATATATATTACAGCTTTAACATCACAGAGGGAAATCTCCCATCTGGCAATCACATTCTCTCCAACAGCTCTAGGAAAGAGGGGGGGTGTATGAGAGAGAAAGCTGTGTCTTTCTGCTCCCCCCTTTCTCACTCTCCTCCCATTTAAAATGAGTCAGGGCTGATTATTTGCATCTAAAATAAACCCTACTGTATTGATCATCTCAAAGCCAACAAATTCCAAATTATAGATAGATAGATAGATAGATAGATAGATAGATAGATAGATAGATAGATAGATAGATAGATAGATAGATACTTTCTATTGTGATAGCAGTTCTGTTTTACTCTATTGGAAATATACAGAAAGCTTCATCATCCGCTTATGGGCATGGCCGATTGGGCAACTATTTCTGAACTGAATGCAGAGCTCAGGGTTGTGCCGTTATCAAAAATCAATGGCCAACTCTGTCCATGCTCCAGCCAACAGCCTGACCGATGCCCATGAGTTTCTACCCTAATCCTTATTTGTTTCTAATTTAAAAGCAGATACATTCTTGGCCTTTCCCCCTTGGCACAAATTCCCAAACTTATAAACAAAATACTAATCTGCTGATATGGTTTCCTGGGCTTCTACCAATGGCCTTGTGTACATTGCCCAGGACAGGTATATTCCAATTCTCCCCGTTTCATCAGGCATGCCTACCATGACCCTTAATAAAAAAATACAATATCTTCTTAGAATAATTGTTCAGGTCTCCTATAACATCTGATGGTTGTTCCATTTGCACAGCACAGCAATGACAAGCCGCCAGATGGAAAACAGGATAGAAAATATACAGGCCGTTATTAAACTGGAAGACTGAGAAGGGGGGGGGCTGTTTGCAGGAAACAGAGGCATTTATTAGAAGATCCCTAGAAAGGATTTTATTATCCTCATCTAAAACCCAGTGGAAAAAAATGGAAAAGGGGGAGACCTCAATTGAAAAAACAATAACTACACTTGAAAAATAAACAGGAAACCATAGCGGCATAAGGAAGGCTTAGCTGGGTCTCTCCTCCCTCCTCCTTTTACAGTGAGCAAGTTGACTAATTTACATCCTATTTGAGTGTACATGGTGCCCTGCTAGTAACATATAACTTTAGCTTTATGACAGAACAAAAGTAACAGTCTGTTCAAAGCAGAAAATTAGAAATAAAACAAGGCAGTGCACACCCACATATTCACACACACCTTATTTATACACCTAAGGCTTTATCCTTAGTTAATAATACCTTGTTACAGGGATCTTCAGCGACATGCAAAGTACTCCGAAATGTTCGTCATGCTCTTTTAAAAACAAAAGGAACACTGTCCGTAGTACAACAATAACAACAAAAGTAAACGAGATTCCCAAACAGACCTACCATAAACACTGGTGCTACTGATCATTTCTTGCTGGCAGCACAAAAAAGCTGAATTGGAATTTTTTTTTCCTCTCCTCCTCTCCTTCTTCTCACAAGCAGGAATTCCAAAGGTTGCTTTTCATGAATGCCACTTTTCCTCTCCGCTATCAAATGTCACTGCCTTGAAACGTGGGCCTTTTCTCAGGTATTCATTTAACCTACATGCATATAATTAAGAGGGAAAGCAACATCAACAAAAAGGGAATCTCAGATCAGAGGAGAAGAAAGAAAGGGGGGGAGAGAGAGACAGAGAGAGAGAGAGAGAGAGAGAGAGAGAGAGCACATGACCAGCAATACAAGTCCATGTCAATTTCACTCACTCCCATTGAAACTAGCAAGAGCTCCAGGGAAGATAGTAATAGGATCAGTAGGTTGTATATACCAGTAAATTATACATCTTCCTCTCAGTTCCAAGCCAACAATACGCCCACCATGCCATGCCTCCCCCCCTCAATGATGAGGTGCTTAAATTTTTCTGCATCAGCTTCTCACATACATTCACACACACACACCCCTCAACCTTAACTTTCCCCATCCTTATTTACACTGATTTGCTTAAAAGTTAGTTCCTCCAATTTGCACTTAGCCGCTTCGCCTAGAACTTGAAAAATAAATAGAGCAATACTCCCCCATTTTAAGTGAAAGTGGCTTAATTAGGAGAAGGGAGCGCAATTAATCTCTCAATCCCGAATTCTTACTCTCTCTGCCCTCCCCCCCCCACCACTATTGTTAGCAACGATGAAGGGGAAAGCCCTACGCTGCGATTGTATCGCTTTACTTTCCACACCGCGCTTTAAAACAAGGGGGGAAAGAATATGGGGGGGGGGGCATACGAAAGAATTAAACCCAGACTTGGCGATTTGCGATGTATCTCTCTATCTGTCTAAAGCCATACATTTTTATTATAAAAGCTGGGGGGGATTTAGAGCGTCCGCGCGCCCGCTCGGGATACATTTAAAATTGTATGAAAAATTTAAAGAGAACGGGCGGAGGGGAAAAGCAGGAGGGAGAGAAAGGGAAGCGAGTCAAGGGAAGGGTCTTACCTGGAGGGTCGGGCACAATCGATTCTTTGCGGCGCGCTGATGAACTGGGGCTGGGGTTAAGCGCAGACGCCTCCGATTTGAAACCATTCCAAGTTTTTGAAGGGAAGACCGACTGCAGCCTCTGCCATGTTGGAATTTCAAACCCAAAACAGCTGCTTTGCAAAGAGCCACCATGCCAGCAGCTGAACGCCTGCGCAGAGCGCCGCCGAGCCAAATTCAAATCACTTTCACACTAAAGAGCCAAAGATCAGTTTGCAAAAAAGGGGGGGAGGAGGAGGAGGAGGGAGTTGGAGTAAGGAAGAAAAAAAAAAAAGAGAGAGAGAGAGAGAGAGAGAGAGAGGGACGCACCAGATTCAGGAGCGAAAGAGGCTCTCAATGGCCGCGCTGCCGCTGTTTGCCTCCGCGCCGCCACCGCCGCCGCGCAAGGCCCCTGGCTGCACAGGTCAGGTTACACGGCAGGGGCTGCCGCTTGCAAGGAAACATGCGAACACCGCCTGGAGGTGGCCGGGAGGTCATGGCAGAGCCAGCCAGGAAACTCGCCCTCCCTTTCCGCGGCTCCAAGAGGGCGAGCGGCCACTGAGAGAGTCGGGATGCCCGGTCCCAGCTTCGCCTCCGGCTCCTGCAGCGACAGAGAGAGACTTCGCGGAGCTCGGGCGGCTTCCCTGCTGCCGGGGTACCTCCATATCCCCCAGTCCCATCCCCCCCACCTCCCGCGCCAGAGAAGGCACACAAGCGGCGGAGAGGCGAGCGAGCGCCTCTGGCTTCCCCTCCCCCCCCCCGCCCCGCCACCCACCACCCCTTTGCGAGAAGCGGCAGCGGCGGCGCCTTCGCTCCAGCCCCTACCGCGTCTCGGAAGCACGGACGGCGCTGCGCATCCCCGCGCTCTCTCCTCGGACTCACTTAGAGAGACTTTGGGAGGCCGGGAGGAGCCGGAGAACCGGGACGGCAAAGGGGGTTGGAGTGGGGGAGACTGGGGAAGAGCGCGAGCGCGAACTTGAGAGAAAAAAGAGACAGGCTCGCCCGAACCCGGGACTTGCCCGCCGCTGTGCGCGGGAGGAAAAGTCACCCGGTCTTACACCCCTTCCACGGGGAGGACGGTGTGTCTGTGTGTGGGAAAAGGGGTATCTTTCGACCCAGGTAAGGGAAGGTGAGGAGAAGGCATGGCAAACCTGGACGTGGGCCAGCGAGCGGTAGGGAGGACGAGGCGAAGTGTGAATAAATGCGTTCGAGCGGCTTGTTTTTCTTCGATTACGTGTATGTGTGTGTGTATGTATGTATGTGTGTATATATATATATATATATATATATATATATATATATATATATATATATATATATATATATATATACACACATACATACATACATACATACATACATACATACATACATATATATATATATATATATATATATATATATTTCTTGTCGTGCCGCTCGTTTTCTTGACATTTTAACGGCACCGTCCTGAACGCATCCGCACCCCCTTTTATATCTAAAAAGGAGAAAAAAACTCCCCCCTCCTAAACATTAAAAAAAGTTGACCTCTTTTCCTTCAAACCTTAGGAATTCACCACGGCTTTATTTTGGGGAGAGCATGCCTACATCCCCCTCATCAAACTCCGAGGGCCTCTCTTTTAAACGATCCTTTTTAGAACTTGCTACAGATTTCCTGGCAGGGGAGGGGGGGAAGCCTCTGGTGATATCTAAAGATTAGCATTAATTATGGCGTGCGCTTTCGAGGAATTTCATCTGATCCACCAATTATCCTAATTTACAGGTGTATATAGTTAATTGTTTCTCTCCGTATTTGATCTCCCTTCCGATCTCACTATTTGCATTTCCCATCCCAAGCCGTAATGTGACCTGTAACTCTGGATAACATTTCAGGCATGTGAGGAATTCTGATACACAAAAGCTTATGCCACAATAAATCGTTTTGTCTTCCTGTAAGATAGACCTCCTCAATGAATGTCATAGATCTTCTCCAGCATATGAAACCACTTAGAACTTAGTATATGTGAGAAGATAAAACCCAAATGCATTTACTAAATAGCAGGTCCCATTCTGTGCTTTAAGTGCCTCTTAGTAAATATCTATGAGTTTATGGTATGAGTCTGCTCTCCTCAATAGGGTTGTTTAGAAGTAAATCCATGTCCTTTTAGTAGAACTTGCAAAAATATCCAAACCTTTGGCTATAGCTCAATGTTACCTATTGGTTGAGGGTGCACAACACAAAAGCCAGTAATTGTTCTAACAACGTCTTATTGAATAAAAACACATTAACTAGGTACACACAATATGCTCATCTTTCATCTATGGTTTGCAAACAAATATTTAGGTACAATGTATGAACCTGACAATTATGCCCTTAGTATGGATCACTATTCCTGTCTATAAAATGGGATCTATCTTTGAGTCAAATAATAGTCTCTCATCTTGTATAAATAAGTATTAACCCACAGATTGAGCGATGGGATGAATATTAGTTAACATTAGAATGGCAGTCTTTGCATTGTTCACTTCCATAGAAACATTCCCAGCAGCTTTAAGCATTAAGTGTTTGGGAACAACTAACTAGCCTGCTACAAGTTTGTTAGAGTAATATGATTTGATGCGACATCCTTTGCAATGCAGGCAATGATTCATAGCCTCACGAATAGCTGCCACTGTGATCTACTGTATTTTGAGATGTAAAGATACATACATTAATGTGTTTGACAGATTTAAAAATCTGAGCAATTAATTAATGCAGTAGATAAATAACTGCTTTCCAAATGTTTCAAATGCTAATTCCCAGCAGCCAATCCATTCAGCATAGCTGACAACAAAGGTTCTTGGGAATTGTAGTTGTTGTTTCCAGAGGTATTGGATTGCTTACTTCATTGTTTCTCCAAGCTAGGCAATTTCAGAGGTGTGGAGCAGCATGGCTGTTGCTGAGATCAGGTAGCTGAAGTCTTGGAGTTACCAAGCTTCAAAGTCTTGGAGTTACCAAGCTTCAAAGGCACTGGTGTCTGCTACTTCTGCTAAAATAAGCTTGCTGGCAAATTTTATCAATGCTTGTTAAACAGAAGAAGACTTTCTCTGAAATTTTCTCCCAAATATACATCTTGGGACTTGTCATGCATCATTGATGCATGTAATAGTGAAAGGGGTCTGAATATTTACCTCTGTGTCAATGCATTTGATTCTTTCCAGAAGCGTCACTTTCATTGCAACCTCTCAATATAATATCCAGTTCATCTTGGTTTTTAGCCTAAAAGTATAAAATATAAAATATTATTGAAAGGTTCTGTTTAAATGACACTGAACCCAAACTAGTCGATCATGCTTTAATTTAAGTGTATTATGTTTAGCTTATAGAGCAAACAGATTTGGACTACAAATATATATAAGGCCAATAGATGGCAGTAAATCATTTTTAGAGTTTTTCTGAATCTCTATGGAGCCTTCTAGTGGGTATACAGAGTTTCACAGCCTGGATCAGCTCTATCCGCTTCCCTCCATCTAAAAATGACTACTTTCTAGCACTTGGTCATTAAAGGAGGCTTAGATGGTACAATATCAATGGAAAATGTTTTAAAACCTTGTTAGTCATCTGCATGTTGAGTACGTAAAGTACTCCGGTGAACTTCATCAGAAGTTGCACACCCAAAATGGAGTGACTTTACTTGTTCTACCTAATGCCCCAGCAACTCCCAACATGCAGACCCCAGCAAATGCCCAGGGTTACTTTAGTTCTTGAGCCCAAAGTGGTTTACCATATTTGTTACACAGCGCATTGATTTCCCTAGATATAAAATGTAATCTTGAGTTGGAAAAAAAAGGTAGAGGAGAATTAGTACAGTGACTCTATAAAAAGAGATTTTAATTATGGAGTAGGTGCATTTAAATTGCACATACAATCCACACAGTATTCAGTTCTATCTGTGTAATCATCTTTAAAACATTGTTTTTTTAAATTAAACTTGAAAAGACTATGCTGCCTGAAAATACATTTCTGGAAAATGTCTTTTATCAGCTATAATCGGGTTTTCAAGCTTTGGTACTGATAAATGCTTTTAAATACTTCTAATGCCTTTTAGAGAGCTCTGTTGTGCCTCTAAGGCAGTCATTCTCAACCTTGAAATGTTGAGAATTCAATTCCCATGCTTTGTGGATTCTGGAAGATGAAGATCCAGAACTTCAAGAAAGCACTAGAATAGGAAGGCTGTTCTAGATGGATAATGATCCTAGCCCAGGAGTTCTTAAGGCCTTGCTACTCCTAAGAACACTAGAAACTCAAGTGTTGTAACTTCTGAAGTACAGATCACAGGTGGGAAGATGGAATTTAGCAGTTGGAATTAATATTTCATTGCCTGGAGTCTACAGACTTCATAGATCAGCTCCTCCTCCTTTGGACCCTACTTTTGGAAGTGGTCACCATCAAGGAGGATGGCTTCATGGTTATATAACAATACCCCATAATGTTTCCTCATATTCCTAGCCATTGGGACAGATGACTGGAGAGAGTCCCATTCAATCCTGTTATTTCACTTATGAAATGTCTTCAGTGAGGTTTTGCCTGATGTCAACTTGGAAATGAGTTTTTTATTCATTCAGTTATTTCAAGGTGGAATTATAGAATCTTACAGCATTGTTCAACCTGTGGATTTTCTTTTCTTAATCCTGTGGGAATTACAAAGTATTAATTTTAGTGCATGTCAAATTGGGAAATGTTCAATAGACGAGACTCCTCCAGATGCTGTTTCTAACAATTACCCATACCAAATAAATCTGTAAGGCAATTCACTGAGGCAAATCAAAGCCATTTTACACTTTGCCTATAACTTCTGGATGCTTTAGAATATCTTTACATATGCTGGGATCTCTTGATTGGCGAATTTTGGGGACTAGCCTAAAGTCATGAAGAAATCAGCAAGTAGAGAAGGCTGAAAAGAGCAGGCACATCCTCTTACTATCTGAGCACTTTTCTCCATCAATTCTGCTGGGCAGTTATCCAATGCTCTGCCACTGAATATGGTGCACCAATATACTATCTTTGCAATTATAATGCTGTTATTTTTTCATATGGATGCTATTTTGGTTTATTATAGATTATTTAGTTTATTATAGCTCTTATATGGCAGCACATTGGTTAGAATGCAGTATCGCAGGATGATTCTGCTGACTGTCAGTAGTTCTATCCTGATGGGGCTCAAGGTTGACTCAGGCTTCCATCCTTCCAAGGTTCTATCCTTCTAATCTGCCAGATTGTTGGGGGCAATATGTTGACTTTGTAAACTGCTTCGAAAGCACTATGAAGGGGTATAAAAGTCTAAGTGCTATTGCTATCTATATCAGGGGTGTCAAACTCATGGCATCATGGCATCACATGATGTATCATAATTTTTTCCCCTTTGGGTGTGGGCGTGGCCAGCGCGTGACGCATTCAGCCCACGGGCCACGAGTTTGACAGCCCTGCTATAGATTAATGTCAGGATTGATTGGACATATAGTAAAGGCATAAAGTGCATTCATTTCTTTCCTCTCCATCCTCCATAGGTGTGAACAGTACTTTCATTCTGTCAGGTGATCCACCTGAAGGACAGATATGAAGAAGCTCTAATCGTTACTAATCTCTATGTGCTTTTCAGTGCAGGAAGAGCAGAAGGACATGTCTACAGACCATTATCTATTTCCCTACCATGTTGACCTATATTGAACTTTAAACATATCTAAGATCATTCTGACACTGTATGATATAATTCAAAGCTGTTCACTTTTGCGCTGACATGCTGTTTGTCAGAATGAAATTCTGCCAATGTAGCAATAATGTTTTTCATTAATTGACGGCATTTGGCCACCGTAGAATGAACACTGTTATATCTAAAAGTTAATGCAGGGCAGTGGCTACCCTTTGAAGTACAGTATTTTTAAGAGTATAAGACTCATTGAAGTATAAGATGCACCAAGGTTTTGAAGAGGCAAATTTAAAAAAAGGTTTTTGCACTCTGCAAACCTCCCAAAAATGGCCCGTTTTTCATGAAAACTGGCCTTTTTTTTTCAAAAGGCATGAATAGCCCTTAGGAGGCTTGTAGAGTGCTCCTGGGGACTAGGGGGGCAGAATTGAGGAAAAAAACTGGCCGTTTTTTTGCCTGTTTCTGCCCTCCCCAGCCCCCAGGAGCTCTCTGAAAGCCTCCTACAAGCTATGCACGGCCATTTGGGTGAAGGGGCGGGGTTTCAGGAGGCAAAAAATGCTGTATTCAGGGTATAAGACGCACCCAGATTTTCAGCCTCTTTTAAGGGAAAAAGGTGTGTCTTATACAGTGAAAAATACGATAGTCCACAACACTTCTTACTTCAACTCACCAAATAAGAGGTCAATTTTAAGTTGCAACACCTCAGTGTTCTTACTTGAGTAACTTGGGAAAATCAGTATTGGCTATCAGAAAAATGTCATACAGTATAAGTTTAAGAGCCTAATTGAATGCATATTTGCTTAGAACCAAGTCAAATAAATTTATGTCTAGGGCTCTGTTGTATGCTACCCAGAACCACTCTTAGTGAGATGAGCAGCTATATAAATTTTATAAATAAATAAGGCCTGTTAGTATTTTGTAATGGGGCCCAGATTGAATTATGATTCATTTTCCATTTAATTTTATATGTAAGATATAAACACCTCTCTTACTGATTTATGGTAAAATATAACAAAGGACGGTAAAGCAAGAACTACATAGAGGAAAACTAATTGTTCAACACAATTCCTTTCTGCGCTAATTCCCTAAATGGGAGGTATCACTTAGCAATCTTTTACACGTTGCCAATACAATACATTCTGCAATAAATTTCATAAAATTACAATTTATTTTAAAGCTCATCATTTCTAATTCTATTTTCATAAGATGATTTGATGCATGAGTCTTTTCATTTCAAAGGCCTGCTAATCGTCTTCACAAAAGAATTTATTCAGGTCCTTGACCTTCACCTGATATAACTGCATCATATTATCAGAATTAAAGATGTTTTAAGTGATGCTCAGTTTTATCAAGGTGAGGGGGGGGGAGTCAAAGACCCAAACCATGAGCTCCAAATTTAGTGATGATTTCAGCCTCATTGCAACAAACTTTGATAGGATATAACAGAACTGTGCAAAGTTTGAAGGGGATGTTTTGATTTGAAGGAGATTCAGATAAATTGCACCTTGAAATTGATTTCAGATGTTCGATCACATAAAGTGCTTTCAAATCATTTCAGACTTATTCAAAGACTATTTGATGGACTTCCTGTTGCTCTCTGACTTGAGACATTGTAGCTTTCACTTAGTATACAGGCTAAATTGAACAAGGTTGACCAGCATGATGAACACCATGCCACTGACATATGTAGCTGGCCAAATACTTTGATCACCTCTGGAAATCTTGCCTATTGCAACAGGTGTTTGTGTGGCATGTTCCTGCCAGAATTGGTTTAGGAACATTCAGATAGGAGAGAGATAGGATTCTTTAGCTTCAAATGCCTTACTATTTGTTTAATCCATAGTATAGTTCCTATTAGTCTTGGTATCTTGCCTGAATCAGGTCTTCAGCAATTTAACTCCGGTCTCTCTCTCCCTCTCTCCATCTCTCTCCATCTCTCTTTCTTTCTCTCTCTCTCATACACACACACACACACACACACACACACACAGAGAGAGAGAGAGAGAGAGAGAATGAGAGAGAGAGAGAGATGGAGCTTAATATCACTTGTCTGCTCTGTCTGATACTGAGCATGTCTTCTTCATGCATGAGTCTAATGAAATAATAGGCTTTTCTTTATACAATATTATATAAGCCGTAATAACCTATGTGCTACTACTGCTCTAAAAATATTGCTCAAGCAGCATAGAAAATACAATTCTTTTAAAAAGGCTGTTTATCTATAAGCTGTGCTGACAAGTATGTAAATTAAGAAATAAAAGTTGCCAGAAGGTGATATTACTATCTGTTGGTATTATTCAATCAAAACTGTGAAATCAGAATAGAATAGACTAGATAGATGATAGAATAGCATAGCAATAGCATTCTATCATCTATCTATTCAACCTATCTATTCTGATTTCACAGTTTTGAATATATAATAATTGCATAGCATAGCAAAGGAATAGAATGGAATAGAATACTTTATTTGGCCAAGTGTGATTAGACACTCAAAGAATTTGACTCCAGTGCATAAGCTCTCAATGTACATGCAAAACAACAGAGTAATAATAATCCTAATAATAAAATCATAGCTGCCAAGTATGATTAATGTGAAATCACAGCTGCCAATTCTTTAGGTGGTATTGGCTTTCACATGCATCAAGTTCTTCCCAAGAACCTAGAATATTGTGATGTTTTGGCACAGTATATATATGTAGATCCTTTTGTAATTGACAGCTGTAAATTTTGTGAACGAATATATTTTCTAAGTGCTCTCCAAGATTTTTTTGACTGGTGTGCCAATAACTACTGGCACCATTATTATTGTTAACTCACATTTTCCCCAGTTGGAAAGGTCTTTTTTTTTTAAATTAAAAGGTGGCAATTTCTACTTTAGTTCAGAACAACTTCTCAATAGGCAAATATTGCTGTGCTTTCTGTTTTGCATCCCTGTTATCTCCGCCTTCAAGAAAAGTGCAAGAGAAATGGTTCAGATAAAGTATGTTGCATGAAAGAATTGAAGCCATGTCCTTTATAAGGGTAATGTTCTTTATAGCAGGTTCCACAAACCACAGACCGCTACCAGTTCATGACAGGTGGGTTGCTCCCAGTTCAGCCCAGATCAGGTGAACCAGTAGTGGCAGTGGTAGAAGGCTCTGCCCACCCGCCCGGATGCTTCTGCCCATGAACAGAAGTGGCACACGCACGCGAGCATGAGGAAACTGGTAGCCCCGGGATTTGAAACCCACACCTGGTTCATGACCTGTTAGGAACCGGGCCACACAAGTGAGTGAAACTTCATCTGCAGATGCACGGGATCTAGGTTGTGGAAGAAACCATCCCCGCCCCCACTGCTCCTTGTGTTCCACAAAACCGGCCCCTGGTGTCAGAAAAGTTGGGGGACCCTACTACTTCATAGGGTCTACAATCTCTGCTATTTTGTAAGTAGACACAAAAAATATAGTACTATTTGTACATTGCCAAAAAGAAAATTAATTGGAAATCAGAGCTTAGTTAGTTCTGTGGGGCAGATTTACAGGAAATGAATATTTTTAACTGGGGTCATTTTTGGTATTGTTTCACAATATCTTTTTTCCAGAGGAGAAAAAGAATCTGACAATCAGCTTTTATTTATTAAAAGTTTAATAAGTAGCTTAATAAATATGTATTTATAACTATCATAAGTCATCCAAGGGTGATAGGTGGTTACAAAATATGAAATATAAACGAATAATGTTTAGCTTGAAATGGAGGAAAAGTATATAACTAATGGTTACCATGTACAGAATGCTACCCCTTATTGCATGTTATTCATGACTTTGCATAGGTTCAGATTTTCAAATGATGCAGTGTTTAGCTAATACCGTAATTCCAAAAGTCACAATTCATCACAAATGCTAAGTTTTGGTTGGTGGCATCTGATGTAGCTTTGCTTTATAAGATGTGTTGTTGTTTTCTCCTGCCTCTGCCTTCTCAGGATCTGTTTCTAAAGGCAGAATAGAAAGGAATATGGATAAAGTCCTATTATAGTTATAAGGATGCAGCCTATTAATTTCACTGGGTTCAAGCAGATTTAACTCTTCACTGGATCCTGGGCAAAGAGTGCCTTAAACAAAAGTAAAAATCATCTCACCAGAAATTATAGAGCCTTTCCAAATAAAATATTATAGCAAATATACATCAGCTGGTTAGGATTTTGAGCATAAAGTGGGTTTTCAGAGTATACTTGTTAATTCCATTGAATTTGCATTGTATTATGAGGTCTGTTGTTGTTTGGGATTAATGTGCAAATTATTAATCTCTCTAGCACTGGATTTAAAATTAAACAAAGTAATAATTAGTTTGCCCCCATCATTTTGCTGTCCACAGGGAAATATAGGTCATAAAACTCAAGAATCCATTAAAATTCTTCCTTCCTTCCTTCTTCCCTCCCTCCCTTCTTTCTTTCCCTTTCCCTTTCCCTTTTGTTTTCATTTTCTTTTTCTTTCTTGTTACAAGAAAGAGCTATATCAATGCAGAAATTCCAAAATGAGTGATAGTTAGGCAGAATAAATAGTGTTGGGAATCCTGGCTAACTCGTTCCAGTGTTTTGTGTGTGTGTGTGTGTGTGTGTGTGTGTGTGTGTGTGTGTGTGTACCCAGTAGCTCAGTGGCTAAGACTCTGAGCTTCTCAATCAGAAAGGTCGGCAGTTTGGCAGTTTGAATCCCTAGCGCTGCATAACGGAGTGAGCTCCCATTACTTGTTCCGCTTCTGCCAATCTAGCAGCTCAGAAGCACATAAAAATGCAAGTAGAAAAATAGGGACTACCTTTGATGGGAAGGGAACAGTGTTCCATGCACCTTCAGCGTTTAGTTATGCTGGAGAGGAGTGTATGTATATGTACAGAATTTGGAGATTATATATATTTATTTATCAGTACAAATACTACACACACACACACACACACACACATATACACATACACACACACATACATACATACATACATATACATACAGAATTTTAAAAACAAAATGCATTGTTCTTGGGTACTATTGCAACTGTTGCAACTGAATGATGAAAAAGAGGTTGATAAATGTATATGAAATTTGTTCCTATCTTACAGGCTTTGAGGATAGGGAAGACCAGGCTAGAAGATGCAAACATATGGAGATACTTAATGTCTCCTTGGGTTGAAATCCCAATAGACTGCATGCCCCCTCCCTTGCTGTTCTTAGCCGTAAGGCCGGGGGGTGGGGGGAGAATCACTGCAGTCGATACTCATATGATTCAAATCCAGGAGTAGTTTCTGGATTCTAACCTCCCTCTTCTTCCTCCCCCCACCCAAAAAAAGGGGAAGTTGAATTCTGATAATGCAATCTTGAAATCGCAGTTGAGGAGTTTAGAAGCACACTGAAAGCCCAGGACTTGGTATCTAAAGCTAGTGCCCAGATAGATGATTGCTGGCAGTTTTAATAATTCAAGCTGAGAAACTGGTCTTGTCAATCCCCTGTGCCTGATTTCCAGGTAAACTGGCGAGATTAAGTATTCATCAGTTATCAAAACTGGCCATATTTTCTTACTTAAAGTGTAGCCCTGCACACCATCTCCATGAGCAAAATATATCTATTTTCTCACTTAAACAAAGAACACTGCATAATAATGCCTTATATCTCTGACTATTACACTATATACCACTACTCAAATACATATAATACATATTTACAAAGAGAAAGGAAAAAGAGGTAGAGAATGTAGGAGAATATAGATTCATCAATTCTGGTGGTATGTGGATGTATATGTACACACACACTTGCACACACGCTTTTAAAGCTGGGCTTTTTTGGTAATAAACGCCACTGATACAAAGTTGCTAATGATAATTATAGAAGTGATGCTGATTTAGTCATTTCAAGAAAGCCATAGAGGCATAATTAGTGTCTGAATGGCCTCAATATTGCATTATTAGGAGGCGAGGGTGAAACTTGAAATGGGAACATCAAGGCTGATAGAAGAGAAAACATGAAATACATACATAATTCATTCCAAGATATTATGATAAAGGTTTATAACCAGAAACAATAATTTGCAGAAAGCATTTCGTGTATTGAGCTGACGGCTGCAGTCAATTGGTCAACCTGTTTAAGATCAAACAGCATTCTCCACTATTCTCAGTGGTATCTTTGTAATAAAGTAACAGCAAACAGACAATGTTTGCTTCTGGTCAGTTTTAAAGAATGCTCAGTTTATCAGTCAAGACTTTAATCTCAAGCTTCATAGAGTACAAAAAGAACATTGATCCTACTGTGTTGTCTTTTAGGCCACAAGGCATGAACATTTTTACATTCACTTGTCACAGGGAAAACAAAGAATATAATACTCTTGAGTACAACTAATATCAAAATTATACTTCATGTCTTTTCCCATCTCTCTACAGTATCTCTCTCCTTCTTTCCTTCCTTTCTTCCTCCCTTCTTTCGTTCTTCCCTTCCTTCTAAAACAAAGAAAGAAGAAAGAAAAAAGGAAGAGAAAGAAAGATAAAGAAAGAGGGGAAGAAAAAGAAAGAAAAAGAGGGAAGAGGAAGGGAGTTATCCAAGCCATTCCCATGGTTAATACAATACAAATACTATAGGTTTAGGTTTATTAGATTTATATGCCACCCTTCTCCCAAGGACTCAGGGCAGCGTACAACATTAAAAGAAACACATAATACAAAAGTTTAAAAAAAATTAAATAGAATATCCCAAACCAAATTAAAATTGACAATGACATTTTTTAAAAAAAAATTCAAATTAAAATTAACAGTGATCAATAATTTATTTTGTTTTGTCCAGGCCAGGCTGGCTTGCTGGAAAAGCCAACTTTTTAGGGCGCGTCGGAAGGACCGGAGGTCGGGAATTATACGAAGTTCCGTGGGCAGCTCATTCCAGAGGTTTCTTCTCCAGTTTCTTCAGCATAGCATTAGAACTGCATTGCCACCAGAGGAGCTCAGCTCTTTGGTTTGGCAATTGCCATTGTGGTATAGCTTATAGAAGCCTTGAGCCTGGGCACATTTTCAATAGTATCTAGAGCAAGGTGCCAAATTCGATTTCATTGAGGGCTGCATCAGGGTTGTGTGTGACCTTGGGGGGCCGGAGTGGAGATGGCCAGCTCAACATCACTCATGTCGGGGATGCCTGTGATGGCCCAAGTGGTCTGGCAACAAAAATGGGCTCCAAAGCTCCGTTTTTGGCTGCAAAAGCCTCCTGCAACCTCTGCCAGTGAAAATGGAGCTTGGGAGGGCCACCCTCTCAAGCTCCATTTGTGCTGGCAGAGGCACTATGGACCGATCCTTTGCTGTTTCCAGGGCAGCCCTGCGGGCCAGACCTAAGCTGGGCCTTGATTTTGATACCCCTGATCTAGAGGTCAACCAACCATGTCTGATCTGCCTCAGTGTGCTTGGAAATTAGCCAAGATATGTTTCCTCCCTTCTTCGAAGACGTTAAAAAGTAGCACAGCTGACTTCTGATCCCAAGCTTTATAAGACATAAGCTCTTAAAAATGAGACTCTTGACTTATGCTATATAAATGATGCAATCCATTATTACCTTGGTAATAAATAGACTCTTTTTTACTACAGTGAATATTGAAATGAGGACTATGAATTACTCACTTCTGGATGAAATCTTCCCTTAAACGAAGCACCAAGTTAGATATGAAGCATTTTATCTTGAGAGCCAGCTCGGTGCAGAGGCTACAGTGCTGGACTAAAAACCAGAAACCATAAATTCCAATCTTTCCTTGAGCATAGACACTGGTTGGATGACTTATGGCCAGTTACTCTCTTAACCCCACCAACTCACATGGTGCTTGTGTGGAAAAATAGAGGTGAGAACCCATATCCCATCTAGATTACTGGACACCTTGGAAAGATTCAAATGTAAAGGTGGTGGGCCCCCTTGCAAGCACATTAAAACCCCTAAGCCTTCTAAGCCACTCATAAAAGAAGAGTTAAAATTATTATTATTATTTCTGATTTCCTCCCAGAGTACATTTGTTTTCCGGGCATTTCCTACAGCCAAATTAAAAAGCACCTTCAGAGAGCTAAATTGAAATGGCCAGAAACATCTATTTGAGATGAGGGACATCTGCATGTAATTGGCTTGGACTTCTCCTCCCAAAAGTAGATATTTTATTCTTTATTTGTTTATTCAGCTTACATGGCTGCCCTTGGGTGACAAATTATTAGCTCATATAATGTTGTAGAATAGCGATATGCCTCAGCCTGCCCTTAGAACTTGAATATAACGATAACCAGGAAATAATCAGGATGCAATGTTTGATTCAGATTGACTAAAAGAATGTTTACCCCATTATACATTTCAGAAGGTACAGATCAAAAGATGTTGCGGTTACAAGCGTTGGGATAAGTGCAGCCGTTGTCAAAATCATTATGGTCTGAAACAAAAATTGCAGGGAAATGTTCTTCATCAGCATTATTTAACCTCACGGAAGGTTCACAAGAGATTTTAGGGTCCATATAGCAATAGCAATAGCAGTAGACTTATATACCGCTTCATAGGCCTTTCAGGCCTCTCTAAGCGGTTTACAGAGAGTCAGCATATTGCCCCCAACAATCTGGGTCCTCATTTTACCCACCTCGGAAGGATGGAAGGCTGAGTCAACCCTGAGCCGGTGAGATTTGAACCGCTGAACTGCTGATCTAGCAGTAGCCTGCAGTGCTGCATTTAACCACTGCGCCACCTTGGCGCAGTTGGTGTGCCCTCCAAGAAAGAGATGGAAATGCGTGGGGTAGGAGTTCAGGAGGAATAAGTTGGGCTACTACGAGGGCTCCTTCACCCTTGCTATCTATTGCTTGAAGCATATTGTCCACTGTGCCCCAAATAACTCTTGTCTTCCCTTCCTGGTTGTATCTCCAAGGTCTTTTATTCATGCATGCAGATCAGAGGTGGGTTGCTGCCAGTTTGGTCCAGTTCGGCCAAACCGGTAGTAGAATTCAGGCCTGGGTCTCAGAACCGGCAGTGATCTAGGCCTGACATGCTACCGAACTGGTTCTCCGGTGTCTTCTGCCCTTGCCAGCATGCACAGATCAATTTTTAGTCAAATGCGCATGTGCAAGCAATGCACAGCTGGCATGTGTGTGAACGAAGTGAGTTCAGGAACTAACTGGTTCAAGAACCCACCATAAAGACATATTATTAAATAGATATAAATGATGCAATGGAATATTGGTATATATATGAATCAAAGGAATAACAATTGTAGTTGAATATAGGATGTACAATGATAACAACATATCGATGTATATTTGATGGATAATCTGTGACTTTATATACAACTGAAAGTGGGGATGCACAAGTACAAAATGTTGGAGATTTTTTTCATATTGCAAGAACAATATAATGTGATACTAGAAAGACATATTATTACTAAATAGACTAATAATGACGCAATGGAATGTTGGTATATACATGAATCTAATGTCTAGAATATTTGTTTAAAATGAAGGAATAACGATTGTAAACTGAACACATGATCTATAATGATAATAACGTACCTATGTGTACTTGATGGACAATCTATGATTTTATATATAATTGAAAGCAGTGATGCACAAATGCTTGTAAACAAACAACAAGCTATATGTATATATAATTGATGATGGTTTTATGTTTCATGTTTTGTTTGTCTTTGTTGGTGTAAAAAAAAACTTTTATACAAAAAAAAAAAAAACAACCCACCCCTGATCCCTTTCTGATGGCATCATCACTATCTGGCACCACATAGGCCAATGCCTAGGTCTTTATGTTTCTTACATCAATCAAACAACTTCACTTTATGTGCTAGAACCTAGCTACGTACAGAGAAACAGTGACAAAATGTCTCTGAAGCCCAGACAATTATCATTTATTTTTTTATTTTTTTACGTGGCAATGGATATTCTTCAAAATAAAATGGGAGCTCAAGGGTATTGCGTGATTATTTCCTAACTCTTCTGAGAAGCTATGATCTGCCTTACTCTCAGAAGCCGTCTAAAAGAAATATGTCAAATTTGAGGATAACAGCCATTCCCTCATGCAAATTTTATACTCGGTATCAAGCAGATGTGATCTCTAGTAATGAAATCTATGTGTATAAGGCTTAATTTGATTGTACCTATCTCAGGAGGATCTTGAGATGAGGGGAAAATATCAAACTTGCAGCACAGGCTGCATTTTGTGAGCCATCCTTATAAACTTATATATGCTTGGCAACTGTCTCCTATTTTAAACTGCAATGTTGCCTGGTGCCTACGTGGGCATAATGCCACTGTAACAGATGGGCATTAGTATAATTCTGCCAGAGTACTGGGACACATTTTTAGGGGTCCAGAAACCCATTAATACCTGCAAGGAATACAGCATTTATGATTAAAGAGCTCCAATGCTCTCTTCTAAAACTTATGAAATGGCACAATTGCGTAGGCCTTAGGATGCAAGAATTCTTTGAATTCAGAGATAGAACTTGGAAAAGGGTGGCTGTTGTTATTGTCAATTTTTACTTCTCATCTGTCAGGCTGAATCTCACTAGTCTCGTTCATGTCTCTACAACCGGAGGTTTCAAGACCACATCCAGGCCTCCAAAGCCTGGCTGCAGCACCCAGAGCCTTTACACATGTTGCTGTCAAAGAGATTAATTGTTTTAATGTGACAGAAGGTGACAATCATTAATAATAAGCAGAGTAATTAGGCTAAACATATGTAATTTTTAATTAACTCTTTCCTGGTTTTGTCTAATCCTGAGAGCCAGGACGTCACTCCATCCAAAAGGGTGAGTCCAGCCTCTGGACTAATTAAGGGCCATTTCGAAGATACCACAAAGTTGAGTACATCTCAAATTGTACTCCATGCCCACTTATTTAGGAGCATATCCAAATTTAATGACTTTATCTTGAGCACACAGGTATGCATCATACAAGTAGCATCATCACAGGAGTCTACCAAAAGTTTGGTTATACATCTAATATGTAGTGTCATATCAGTATCGGTCAGGGGTGTCCAATTTGACAACTTTAAGACTTGTGGACTTCAACTGGCTGGCTGAGGAATTCTGGGAATTGACGTACGCAAGTCATAAAACTGCCAAGTTTGGAGACCCCTTATCAGTGGTAGGATTCAAATTTTTTTACTACCGGTTCTGTGGGTGTAACTTGGTGGGCATTGCGTGGCTTGGTGGGCATGACAGGGGAAGGATACTGTAATACCTCCATTCTCTCCCCACTCCAGGGAAAGGATACTGCAAAATCCCCATTCCCTCCTAATCAGCTGGGACTCGAGAGGCAGAGAATAGATGGGGGCAGGGCCAGCCAGAGGTGGTATTTACCGGTTCTCCGAACTATTCAAAATTTCCGCTACTGGTTCTCCAGAACTGGTCAGAACATATGCTGAATACCATCTCTGCTCCTTATGTAGGTCCATATGTTGGATGTTCAAATCTTTTACTTGAACAGACAAATTTCTTCTGTTCGTGGAAGAGGCTGTAATCTAGAAGGAGCTTCTGTTGAAGAGCCTTCTCCAACCAACTGTGTCCTCCAGATCTGCTAAACTTCAACTTCACTAAGAATCTGAGAGCATCAGATCTTAGACAGAATGAGGGGAGGTAATTTTATGGATTTTTTTCTAAGGTCACCCTGTCTAAAATAGATGTTTTTAGGGATGCAAAGAGCAGTAGAAGGAAGAAATTGGCAAAAATTACTTCACTATTGCCAAGAGGGGAGCTGAATTTCTATAGATGAAACACTATTTAAGACCCAAATCCTATGCCAGTTTATTGTTTTCTGTCTCAAATTGGGATTAGACAAATGCTTGCTATTTGTCTACCCTGTGGTTTACTTGGCCAAAATTTACAGAACTTGCTGTTTGCAAAGTCATTACTGCTATTTCACAATTCTATTGTAATTCCCATCTCTAGAATTTGCATCAATGGTTCTTCAGTCATAGATGCTGTATTCCCCCTGGGCAGAGGCATTTGAAGGGCTGAGGTTTCTGTCAAAATGATGCAAGCAGCAATGCACTGTTGCAATGAAAACTTTGCCCCTTTTGTACATGCATGTGACATCACAACACAGATACAAAAGAGGTGGAGCCTGTGCCACAAAGGTGTGCTGATGCTTATATCCTGCGTCCGCTGTCAATAATCCTAGCAGAGATGTTTTGTTGACCACTATCCAGATTAGCAACATAAGATGTGGCTACAAACTACTGGGCTATCCCAAAGGGAATTCTTTCTGTCTAAGCATTGTGAAAAATTCATGCCCTATTTCCCTGAAAATAAGACCTCCCTGGATAATAGGTCCAATCAGGCTTTTGAGCGCATGCACTAAAATAAGCCCTCCCCTGAAAACAAGCCCTCTCAGAAAATATTTAAACGCATGTGCAGCTGGTCCCCGCCATTTCCCCTGGTTGCTTTCCACACAAACAACACGAGGCCAGAGGGGGGGAAAGGGGGCAAACATGCCCCACGCACCCCACACAGCCTTACTTAATTGCTGCTCCTGGAACCCTAGCCACCGCGCCCCTTCTCTCACTCTAATGGCCTCTGTAAAAAGAGTGGCAGGCCCAGCAACGCGCCTCTCACCATCCTGCCGCAGCAGCACAACACAATAGCAGCCATGAGGTGACCATGCTCGCCGCTTCTTGTACCTCAAAAATAATGCCTCCCTGAAAATAAGGCCAAGCACTTATTTCTGGGGTCAAAAGAAAATAAAACCCTGTCTTATTTTCAGGGAAACATGATGGTCTTCAAATGGCAGGATTTTATGGTGGCTTTCCAGACTCATTGATTATTATTTGGGGTGGGTGGGTGCAGAGAGTCAAGGGTTCCATCTTGAAACAAGTAGCAGCAGCACTCCTGTCTCTAAATAGATCAGGAGGAAAATGAATTATCCTAATACCTAATTGCATTTTGAGAATGGACAAAGAAAGAAATGAGACAGATAAAAGGAGACAAGTCAGTCACGATGAAAGCTAAGTTTAATGTTAAGTGACAGTGTGTATTTTTCTCTACATGTTTTCATGTGGATGGTTAGATTTTTAGCAAAAAATATATATAACTTTACCTTCCCTCTATACAGTGCAAAGAGAGATGCAACATTCAGCATCCAGGGATGTCTATACTCATTTCTGGGTTTCCACCACAGGAAGGAGGCAATCTCATAATACAAGAAAGCCTTTTGCAATTCCTTGTTGTTCTGCAGTTGTCATAAGGAGACCCCGCCACGTTTCCCTTCAGTAGAAAAAAGGCATAGTTGATACAAGTAGACGTCTAACGCATTTATCTGTTTATGGAGAAAAACTAGATTGATGACTCACCATCCTGTATGATGATTGGAGACGTTTCCGTCATAGGGCAAAGTGAAGTGGATACTTCTGATAGTGGATGCTAATAGTCAAGAAATAGAGACAAAATGTTGGGAAAAATCTGGGTATGTCACTTGGTCTTCACCCTTTAAAAAATTGTTCTAGTGCCAGAGTCCCCCCAAGATTCAAATAATTTAGCTGTGTCCCAAAGGTGCTTTTTCAAAAGGCAAATGGGCTTTGTTTATTCCTGAAGATGTTTCACTTCTCATCCAAGAAGCTTCTTCAGCAACTGAAAGAGCTTCTTGGATGAGATCTGAAACATCTTCAAAGAGAAACCAGAAAGTCCAGTTGCCTTTTGAAAAAGCACCTTTGGGACATCCATGACCTGGATGCCTAAGAATCTCCATAGGCATTTAACTTGGCTATGCTTATTGGAAAGAATGAAAGGTTCATCTGGGATTTCTTGGCTTCCAGCTTTAAATTCTCCCATCTGACAAAGGCAATGACAAACCATTGACAGAAGTTTCCACTGACCTATCCAGCAAGTTGGCTATCCCTTCCATAGCATATGCGTACTGTTCACCTATGTTTTCAATCTACATGTACTTATTCATATTTAACATGCTCACCAAGTGTTGCTTGGCTATCTCACTTGGGCAATATGGATTGCTTTATCCCATTTTGAGAGAGGCCATCTTACATTGTGGTATACGGTACCACTTGGGAAAACAAATCTGTGGCCTTCAATAGATGACTTGTGATGTGTCCTGTAAATGGTGCGGGGGGGGGGGGACATGTGTGTCAAGTAACTCCTTTCACTGTTGTTAATCTCTGTGTGCCACATTGAATTTGGACTCTTTTCTTCCAGCTTTATTAAGCATGATGACTTTTGCTGATTTCCACAATCTGAAATGTACCCATTATATTTGCAAAAAAAGTCAAAACCGAGGCTGAGTTCTAATGCAGTTGTAATTTTATCCATGCAACAAATACAGTAAGTTTTTAATTGACTGACTATTCTAAAATTGAACAAACATTGTGAATTTCTGGTTTGGGTGAACCGGTAGCGGCAGCTGCTGGAGGTTGCAAACGTAATGGAGGCCCTGACATAATGCGCAACCTTCTGCGCGCTCCCATTTGTGAACCAGTAGCAAAGGTAAGTGAATCCCACCATTGGTGTGTATGCATGTTTGGGAACAAAAAAAAATGAGGGGGGGGAAGGTTTTCTGAGCCACGGGATGTCTCTTTATAAGATGCATAATCCTGAATGTGCAATTTTGTAAACTGCCTCTATTGTTTTAGAGGTTGATCTAGCCCTCCGTAACTCCCTTGCAGCTTTATTGACATACTCTTTTTTCTATTTTGTGTAAGAGTTTTAAATCCAGTGATAAGTCATTTAAGCTTTCTTTAGAGAGAATTCGCAATGCTGCTTCCAGGCACATGGCAGTGATTGGAGCCATATACATATATATATAGCTTTCAGCTAGTACACTGCAGCTACTCATAAATGCATTTGCCTTGGAGGCATAAAATCAGAGTAGTTATTTGTATTACACAGAAATGACCATGGCTACAGAAGAATTTACATAATAAATACATCTGCCTTCCATACGCCATATGCAACTCTTTAAATGTGTATGGGCTATGGAGGGCAGAAGGCACAAACATGCAGAAATAGATGTGGATTTCAAGCCAACCTGAACAATTTATTCAAATTATTCTGCCCCCCCCCCCCTTGAGCTCCTCCGCTATCCACTCCTTTCAGTGTATTTGGAAATAATCCACAGCCTGTAACACTTGAATGGTGTCTAAGTTTATGAATGAGATATTGATAACAAATAAAAATATTTTTTTAAAAAAGAAAATAAAATCCACACCCCCAAACCCATTTGCACATTGCAGATTTTGAATTATTCTTGGATTTCGAAGAGACTGAAATCAGGCAATTCTATGTCCCTTTGGTGCATATGCTAAACAGCTCATTGTGGGAGGGGGGTTGTTTTGTTTTTTAAAGCTACAAAACAATACCATAAAGTACTACAGCATCACAAGATAGTTTTTAAATGATCCTGACATCCCATATCCTTTTACTTTCTCCTTTGATATAACCACTCACCCTTTTAACAGTTGAAGTCCCCTCAGGATATCATAATGTGAAAGCAAATGGAAAACAGAAAGGTGTTTAAAATGTGCCCAGTTTATCTGGACATTAAGAGATTATGTGTCAGTCAATTCTGGTAAATGAGCCTTCTTTCTGATGTTCATATGAAGGCCGCTGCATCAAAGGTTCTCCTGCTTAATTCTAGACTTCCCTTCTGGGTCAAGGATGCTTAGCCTTGGGGGCTACAACCAGGGGTGGGATTCAGCCAGTTCGCACCCGTTCGGGCAAACCGGATGTTAATTTTGCATCCGGTTTTCCGAACCGGTTGTTGCAAGGACCAGCTGGCCCCTCCCATGCTGCCATGCACCTCCCAGGAGTCTCCATGTGGCCTGTTCATCATGGCAGGTAAGTGCAGGGCCCACACAGAGGCTCTGGGAGGGCAAAAAATAAGCCTTCTGAAAGTTCAGAAACAGTTCCATTTCAGGCCTCTGGAAGGCCTCCGGAGCCCGGGGGAGGCTGTTTTTGCCTTCTTGGAGGCTCAGCAAAGCCTCCGGAGCATGGGGCAAGGGAAAACACTCCCCCTGCACACCATGGTGCAGGAGGCCAAGTAAGCCACGCCCACCATGGCCATGCCCACACACAACTGGGCAAAGAACCCCTTACTAAAAATTTTCAATTCCATCACTGTCCACAACAATTCGCCATGGCCAACTCATTGCTGTCAACCTATCATGGCCAACTTACCATGAGACAACTTGTCATGGCCAACTCACTGAGGGACAAGAGTTACGCTAGTATCAAAAAAATAGTGTAATAGAAACATTAAAGAAAGGATACCAAAGGAGGAGCAAAATAAACTGTAAAATGACATTTTTAATTATTTTAAATAATTAAATTGTATTGTTGAATTGTCTTGCAGCGAGTTGGGCTGTGGCAAGCTGTCCCACTCTGCTGCCTTACCCCTTCCGAAACCTGAACAATGTGGGAACAGTTCCTCTGTGTGGATTCTGCCCAGAGTGATTATGGATTGAATGTGTACTGAGCAGAAGTACCTATGGAGATTCTCAGTCATCCGAGTCATAATTTTCTCAAAGGTGCTTTTTAAAAGAGGCAACTGGACTTTCTGGTTTTTCTTTGAAGACATTTCACTTCTCATCCAAGAAGCTTCTTCAGCTCTTTTAGAGAGTCGTTGAGGCCACCTGGAAGTTTATCTGTGTTGTCAGGGTCACCTGAGTAGTACAAATGGGTGTGGAGCCTTCTTGGAACTCTTGAAAGGATTGTGTTGTAGACTGCAGATAGTTGATTTTTATCTCGCCTCCTCTGCTGAGAGAGGGCTGCTTAATTTTGACATAGCAGGCCTCTTTGACCCCTTCTTTCAAATCAGTGGTCCTTTCTGTCCAAAATGTCTTTTGCTGTCTTCAAAATAGTGGCCTTTGTCTTTTAAAAACAGATGGACTGCTGAATATTGTCCTGGCAGGTTTGCGCTCCTATGTTGTGCCATACATTTATGAAGTAGTTGTTTTGTTTCCCCAATGTACAGAACTGGACATGGCTCACTGCATTGTTCTGTGTATACCACATTGCTCAGTTTGTATCTGGGTGTTTTATCCTTGGGGCGGACAAGCTTCTGCCTTAGTGTATTCTTGGGTTTCAAGTGTACACATGTGTTGTGTTGACTGAAGATTCTCCTGAGCATTGCCAATATTCCTGCAGTGTATTTTGTACTAAGGCCAATGCATAATCCATCCAACCCATAACTTCATAGAGCTCAGCAAAACAACCTGAGTAGAGTTAAATACTAAACATTCTTAAAGAAGGGCTGAGATGAATGTCATGCTCAGTGTCCCAACTTTTCTTTATCCTTAGACTCACGCATTAGCCTTAGGAGAAGGAAACCATTTAAGGCACTCCCTGCATGATAGGTGGTGGCAGCAAAAGATATTAACAGCAACCCATACATATAAAGGTTAATTTCTTGGCACAGTCATTCCCATGATTAGGAGATATCCAATCCAAGCTTGTTGCTGAATGATATTTTCAATCCTAGCCATCAAAAATATTTGCTAAACGAAATGAGTGACAGTACTATATAAAGGGGGAGGGGGACCAGAATAACAATAATACAGTTGGAAAAGATCTTGGAGGTCTTCCAGTCCAACCCCCTCCTCAGGTTGGAAACCTTATACCAATGGTTGGCCAATCACTTCTTAAAACTTTCCAGTGTTGGAGCGCCCATAGCTTCTGGAAGCAAGTCTTTCCACTGATTAATTGTTCTAACTATCAGGAGGCCCACATCTACTTTTTAAATCTAATTATCTCAACCTATTGTCCCCACAATGCTCGTCCCTCTCATTTGAGAAAACATTCCTTTTATTTCCAACAATCTCACCCCTCCGTGACATGAAGCAGTGGTCACAGTTCCAGAACAACAGACATTTTTCTTTGCAATAGAATCTTAGGAACCAAAGGAATTGTATTTCACTGGAAGATTTTTTTTAAGAGGTTGTATTTCTGGAACTGAATTTTCCAGTTGATAGAATAAAAAAAATTAAACTTCATTGCTTATATTGACCAGGGAGCTTTCATGTTGTCAGTTAGATCTCTTTATGTCAATTTAAAGGCCTCTTGTGCTGAAAGAAAGCTTCTCCATATTTCTGATTTATCACAAGCTTCTTTCAAATAACATACTTGAACCGACAGCCTCAATCTCAGGAGCAAGTTTCTGTTAATTAACATTCCCTAGAAGGTACATTGAAACTCAGTCTGTCTGATGGGAATTGAATTAAGTCCACGAGATGGCTAAAAAAGGAACACTGGCTTCACACATCACACTAAGCCAGAGTTGTTCAGTGCTGTTTTCACTTCAAACAATCACTAAACAAACTGTTGTAAGTCAAGGACTACCTATACTAGAAGACTTTTTAATGGACAATAGTCTGTTAATGGTCTTCTTTCTTCTGAGCTCAATAGTTTTGCCAATGTTCAATGTAATACATTCTCCTGTTCTACATAATAGAGACCTTAGATATATTTTCATCTTGCCCCATTCTAAGCTGTTAAAATTATTATTTCTGATCTTCTCCAGAATGCAAGCCAAAGCATGTACATGACTTAAGTTTTCCAGGTATTTCCTACAGCCAAATTAAAAAAAGAAATGCCTTCAAGAGACCTAAATTAAATGGCCCAAAACATCTATTTCAGAGATCAGGGATATCTGTGTATGCAAGGAATTGTCCAAGTATATATTGTATCTATCTATCTATCTATCTATCTATCTATCTATCTATCTATCTATCTATCTATCTATCTATCTATCTATCTATCATCTATCATCTATCTACCCATATATCCATCCAGTTTATATGGTCAATAGAGTCAATGAGTGACTCTAAGTGGCAAACAGAATTAAAATAAAAGCAATATTTTAGTAGACCATTGAACGTTATAGAATATATTGCATGTATTCAGACTGCCCTAAAAACTTGGATATAAGTATAACCAGGAAATAATCAGGCTGCAAGGCTTAATCTGTCATTCTTGTCTTATCTGGGATGTCTTAAGTCAACAAGAGAAAGTAGCATTCCTTTGGGAAGATGTGGTGCCATGTTACCTTTGTGTCTGAGAGTGACTGACTACAAAAGTGCAAATCCTATGTAATGCACACATTACGGTGAAAGTATGACAAGAGTTTCTGATTTTTAATTTAATAGTATGTGTTGCCTTGCCATAGGAAGAGAGAGAGAATGCCGGGTCTTGAGAATACAAGCAATGCAAGGATGTAAGGAATTAACCCAAACCAGAAAGACAGAAGGATCACATGAAAAGATTGTACTATCTCACATCAATCTATGGAAACTTCTCATAAATCAGTCAAAACCTCCCCACTGCCTACTATTTAGTTTTGGATTAGGCAATTGGACTCAAACAATTGTAGAGTGTAGATGATGCAAAAAAAAAAAAAGCACGTTAAAAATTTATAGGATCACTTGTTGGAGCAAAAATGTGTATATTTTTGAATAGCACCAAACTTTTTGATCATTTAATGGAAGATTCTGATTTATTTCAAAGTTGACATGATCAAACATTAAACTTAGCCTATGAAATAATATCTTCTGAACCATTTTTTAGTCATTAAACTGCCAGTCTGTTAGCTGATGCATGAGGATGGCACCAAAGTAAAATTACCATTCAATGTTGCCAGATTGCTAAATTGAATCTAGTGGCCTCCGTACTCTATTGGTGCAGCAAGTTTTTTTTTTAAGTACCTGTCTAGTACTTTTAGCATATTCAGATCAGACAAGATGCTTTAGAATACTCCAACATGAATTCACTGTCATGAGTTTTAAACTGTAAATAACTGTCCTGACTTTGACTTGGTTACACTGTTAATGTGTCATAGGTTATAAACCTTGATTTATTGATTATGAATAAGGGGTGGGTTGCTGCTGGTTTTACTACTGATTCGCAACCCGTGGCCATGCCAAACGTGTGCGCGTGCATGGACTGTTCAATGGACATTGCTCTGCACGCACAGTCACTAAAATCCAACATGGCGGCAACATCAGCGATGGCCAGGGAACTGGATCGGGAGAACCAGAAGCAACCCAGGCCTGAATTCCACTACCGGTTCGGCCGAACCTGGCTGAACCAGCAGCAACCCACCTCTGTTAGGAATGATATGAGAATCTAGCTGTTCTGTCAATGAACTCAATTAGCCCAATTACTGTACTTAAGAAACCATTAAGAAAAAATATCTGCCTCAGATATGCTCTATAAGAACTGCATTTCCCAGAATCCAATTCTAGAATTCCACTTGGATAACTAAATGGTATTGCATTGGATAAAGCCGACATGAAAGAATTACTTGCAGTGGTTTTAGTAAAGCCTCAGACATGTTCTTTGCCAACAGAGAAGACCGAGAGAGAATAAGATAATATGAACAGAGTTCTCTGCGAGTGGGCCTCTCCTATGGAGGCATGGAGGGTGATGGCCTATTTCTCAAATTTGTGTGTATCTTTTCCTTTCCTTTCAAAGCCAAGGGAAAGGAATCTGTCTTTTATATCAAGCACCGGGGGAACACAATAACTTAAGATGCTGGCTCAGTTTTCTCTTGGTTTCAAATAAAGAACTAAACAATGCATTAAGACGTTGGATGATGAGTGAGGCAAAAACATCTCCTTGCTGTGAAGATACAGCTAGTTTGTTAGGGTCTGTCAAGGCCAGAAAGGAATTTCTTACCGTTTTACATTGTCAGGGGCATGCAGAGTAACAAGACCAGCCGTGCAATATGAATATGTTGCTAGCTATGACGGGTCATTTGAAACTCTAGAGTGCCAAGTCGTTTATTCAATTCCAGACCAAGTTTTCTTTCTTATTTCTTCAGCATGGAGTATGGCCCACTTGCACTACTTCTGAGTATCTTTTTCACATCCCTAATTTTATCACCTTTCCCCTTAAGATTTCCTAAGAAAAGAACACTGAAAGCCACCCTTTTTACCAGGTACACCATAACATTATGCTCAGCTTTAATTCTCCCACTGTCGACATTTTAAGAATGCCTCACTCACTCACGTTTAGTTTTCTTTGAATTAATTCATTGGAAACCTCCTGGCTTTGTGTCATATCTGAGTTAATGTACAAGTATATACCTAGCTAGTTGGCAGCATCTAGCCAAATTTGGGTGATCTCCAAAAATAAAGAGGGTTGGATGTGGTTTGCACTTGGATGAGGAATCATCAAGTCCCAGAATCACAGAACAAGGAAGCTATTAAAAAAAATCCAGTGAGAAGGCAATGGAAAACCATAGAGGCATCTTTAGAATACAGCATTTTCATCAAAATGACAAAGGTAGCCTTGTGCCATTCCAATAAAAGCCAAATTCCCTTTGGGTCCCTGTGGATGCCTTTGCAAAACTTCTCTTGTATTGTTGATCCAAAAAATATACTTGAATATTTCCAAGAAGCTACCACAAATCCTGCCCACCTAGCAGTTCAAAAACCTGCAAATGTGAGTAGATTAATTAACTTCGGTGGGGAGGTCACAGCATTCTGTGTGCTTTGGCATATAAGTCATGCTGGCCACATGACCATGAAAAATGTCTTCAGACAATGCTGGCTCCCTCAGCCAAAAAATGGAGATGAGTACCATCTCCTAGAGCCGGACAGAGTTGGACAGTTACCTTTACCACAAGTAAAATCATTGAGCATATTTGGAGATTTACAATGTCAGTACTCCAACAAATATCCTGAAGTATAATGAGCAGACCCTGCATTTTTGGGAATAGGCTAGGGAGGAGGAAGAGGAGGAGGAGGGGAGGTTATAGGTTATAGGTTTATTTCATTTATATGCCGCCCTATTCCCGGAGGGACTCAGGGCGGCTAACAAACCCAGGGGAGGGGGGTAATATAAACAAGGCAAAAACAACAAACAGGATACAGAGAAAATTTAAAAACAATCAACAGTCACACAATTCGAGCAGGGAAGGGAACTCATCAACCCCAGGCCTGCCGGAACAGCCAGGTTTTAACGCCTTTACGGAAAGCCTGAAGGGAGGTGAGGGTCCGGATCTCTGCGGGGAGTTCATTCCAAAGGGCTGGATCAACCACAGAGAAGGCCCTCCTCCGGGTGGTCGCCAATCGGCATTGGCCGGTAGATGGAATCCAGAGGAGGCCTAATCTGTGGGATCTGATGGGTCTTTGGGAGGTAATTGGCAGCAGGCAGTCTCTCAAGTACCCAGGCCCAATACCATGAAGGGCTTTATAAGTGACGACTAGCACCTTGAAGCGTATCCGGAGACCAATAGGCAGCCAGTGCAGCTCGTGGAGGATAGGTGTAACGTGGGTGTACCGAGGTGCACCCACAATCGCTCGCGCGGCTGCATTCTGGACAAGCTGAAGTCTCCGAATGCTCTTCAGGGGCTTCCCCATGTAGAGCGAGGAGGAGGAATAGGAATAGTAATGGTATTGGATTTGAGAGAGATGCCCAATGGGCCATTTTTCACTTTGATGGTTTCGATGATCTCCTATACTTCGTTTAGCCAGGTGGGAGAATAAAAGACAGATCCTTTTCCTGAACTTTTTCTGATTATTTCTCTTAGTTAATCAAAAGCTAGCCCTTCATATTTTTCCCCCAGAGGGGAATCTGCTGAGCTAAACTTGTGCAATGAGTTTAACCCACTTCAGCAGTTCTTGTTAGATGACTCCCAGGGTCGGAAAGGACCTTTGGAGGATGCCAAGCATCCTCTCAATCCCCAAACAATGCTGCTGTTTACTGGCATTATTCCATCCATGTTTATCAGAGATGTTACAAATTTGTGACCTCTTTAAAAGAAAAACTGACAGTAAGGCATTCCTTTCACAGCAACTATATTCATAGCTGCCATCTACCGCAGTCAGTCAAACTAAATAAACCACCAAGAACTCCAGGCTAGAAATGAGCTATTTGTGGATTTCATTACTATGCTCCCTTTGAGATCGGATATTGGAAAGTGAGATATCTTTGCCACTAGTTGGTTTCCAACTGGTGTTGATGATGGCTGAAAAGAACCTGCATCATTTTTTTTAATTATTTTTTGGGGGAAGTGATGGAATTAGGATGAGAGGTTTCAGGCACTAAAACAGTTTTTTATTTGGGTTTTCCAGAAAGCAGTAGTACAAATGCACAGGATAATTCTCCTTTCATGGTTAGACACTTTATTCCATGTCTTATTATTTGCCCAGAATAATTTGGCCAGAATTATCCATTCTCATTTATATCTCTCTGCAGCTAAAGGTGCATAATCTGCAGCCTTTCAAAGATTTTAGTGTAGATTCTCAGACTCTCATAAGTTATCCAAGTTGCCACTGTAGGAAGTTAGCACCCACCCGTCTCCTAGAAAAATGAAATATCCTGGGAAATATTGAAAAGGCAGAATATTATATTTCCCTGGATGTGAAAAGGGAGAAATATGTTTTTAAAGACAAAGTAGCTGCAGCTTCCTCCCCCTGCCCCGCTTTGTCAATGAGTCATTAAAGCCTGGGCTAGTCTATTCTACATAACAAAGACCCCACTTCATATCCAGGTGATGGGATTATGGCATGATACTATTAGCCAGTGACGTGCAGTGAGGTTTATGGCTGGTGAGGCAGTCCTCTCTCCTGACAGCCCACTGTCTAAAGCGCTTTCTTTCTTTTGTCCACCTGAGCTCTGACAGGCAGGAGAAAGAAAGCGGCAGCCCACCAGCTCGCTTTTTTTTGCCGGCCTCTGTGTCCGCGGCTGCCGCGGACATAGAGACGGGCAAAAGAAAGTGCCAGCCGGTCAGCCTGCCTGAGCTGCCCACCTCTGGGCAAAAGAAAGCGCCAGCCCACCAGCTTGCTTTCTTTGCCAGCTTCTATGTCTGCGGCTGTCACAAAAGAAAGAAAGCGGCAAAAGAAAGAAAGCGCCAGCCTGCTAGCCTGCCTGAGCTGCAAATTGAGAGAGAGTTTGTTTGAGTGAAGAAACAAAAACATGGATACACACACACACACACACACACACACAAATTACTTACAATTACTTACAAATTACATTAATTTTGAATTCCTCCCCTTCCCTCCAACCCACATACCATTTCCAGCTGTTTCACAGAGGATTTCAACTCTGCTCTTGCCTGCCTTCATAAAAATGTAAAAGGAAAAAGCCAAGAGCTGCTGAGGTCAGGATGGGCTAGCTGCTGCCAGAGTCCCCAATGGATGACTCTGCTTAACTGTTTAAAAAAGCCTCTAAAAAACACACTCTACAGGAGGAGGCAAGAGAACGACGTGCCTCATCTACATAAGGAATTTTTCGGCTTTTTAACCCTTGCTTAACTCTGCTCGAGTGATCATAAAGTCAGACTAAATGAAGCACGTGGTTCTCCTGAAGGCAACAGTAGTTTACCCAGCTTAATTGGGGATAAAAGTAAAATCTTAAGAGTCCCAAAGTTGCTTTTTCAAGAGGCAAGTGGACTTTCTGGTTTTTCTCTGAAGATATTTCGCTTCTCATCCAAGAAGCTTCTTCAGCTCTGACTGGACTTCCCCACCATCCAGTCAGAGCTGAAGAAGCTTCCTAGATGAGAAGCAAAACATCTTCAAAGAAAAACCAGAAAGTCCAGTTGCCTCTTGAAATAGCACCTTTGGGACAATCATGACCTGGATGACTGACAATCTCCATAGACATAAAATCCTACAACAGACAGCGGTTGCTTCAGAACATTAAGTATAAAGTGCATTCCTTTTGGAAGGGAGAGGAAAGGCTATTCATTTCTTTATCTGCATTCTCCATAGGCATATCCAGTTCATATCCATCCAACATCAATCTGCATCAACACTATTGAGCTAGATGGACCCAGGGCCTCATTCGAGATAAGGCCATGTTTTACGTTCCTATTTGGTGTTCCAAATTGTGTCGCTTGCAAAAGCAGCCCAGGACTGAGGTCTTAGGCCACGGGTGTCCAAACATTTTGCAAGGAGTGCCAGATTTGGTGAGGTGAAAATGTGTGGGGCTGACCATTCAGCCTGACATTATTTGAGCCATTAACATTAATGTGCGGTGAAGGGAAAAAAAATGCCAGCTGGCATGGATGAGTGACAGGTTGAGCAGGCAGGTAGAAGAGGCCACGGGCCACTCAAAATTTGAAAACGGGCTGCAATTGGCCCCAGGGCCAGACTTTGGACATGCCTGTCTTAGGCAACCTCATCTGGAATGGTGTCAGAATTATATTTCTTAGAAATTGAGAGGACTGTCAAATAAAGACAATTTTGGCTGACCTTCAATAGCCATGAAGTTGGCCCTTTATTTTAGATGCCGATTTATGGTAAGTGTCTTTAAAAAATCAAGCTTTAGATCTGTTTTCTCAAAACTAAGTCCCAATGAATCCAATAACATTTACTCCAGGGGTGGACTGCTGGGGGTTCGCAGGGGTTTGGGAGAACCTCTAGCTAAGATTCTGTGCAGTTTGGAGAACCCCCAAATCCCACTCCTGGCTGGCCCTGCCCACCCCTCTCCTCTCAGGAGTCCCCACGCGGCCCGTTTTGGATGCAGGTAAGCGCAGGGCGTGCACGGAGGCTTGGGGAGGCCGAAAAACAGGCCTACCGGAAGTTCGGGAAGGCCAGAAATGGGGCATCTGAAGCCTGGGGAGGTCGTTTTCACCCTCCTGGAGGCTCAAGGAAAGCCTCCTGAGCCCGGGGAGGGAAAAACACCCCCTCCCCACCGTGGTGCAGGAGGCCGACCATGGCCACACCCACCCAGCAACCGGGCAGAGAACCCCTTGCTAAAAAATTTGAAGCCCTCTCCCTGATTTACTCCCTGGTAAAGCATGCAGTTATAGATAGAGAAAGCAGCTTTCAAAACATCTTAAGCTAGGCGTACTTAGAAAGAAGCCTTATTTGAGCCCAGAGAGATTTAGTATCAAAGAAATAGGTATGGTTTCTCCTAAGTGCATTTTTCTTGGAAATAAGTCCCACTGTATTCAGTGAGGCACATGGCCGGCTGTATTTATGCAGCCTTGCAGCTTCAAAAACCACTCTGTTATTCCAATTTGCAATAGGAGAGACTTCATCCCTTGTTCCACACCGCTTTTGCTGCTTTTTTAAAAAAGAAATATTTTGCAGCCGGGCTAAAGGGAGGCATTCCTCATGCTGCAAATGTCCCCAGGAAGCGTGTGAGCTGAGTAACAATACAGGCACAATGCATTGTGTCACCTAGCAATATATCATGGTGTAAAACAAGATTAATGACATCAGCCATGTATAGGGAACAGGATTTGCACTAATATGAGAAATGTAATCATTGGAAGGCATGGGAAGGAAAAGGCTAGAGCAAAATCCAGGGTCATTTAAGCCAGTGAGAGGAAAAGAGACAACTTCAAAAGTACATGTGAATTCTCTACCAAGATATTCAGCACTTTGCAAACTAGCAAAAAAAAAAGAAAAAAAAAAGATAGAAAGCCTGCTAGGTATTTCTGTAGACTTCAGAGATGAGGGATCTTCAAGGATTTTCCCAAGTGAGACCAGCTAGCGTTGCAGTGTTTATTTTCTTTCTTTTTCTTTAAACCCCAAATTGGTTAAGTGATAACTATATCTGAGTTCATGCTGTTTACAAAGGCTGCTGCACTGACCAATGGAAGGCTGCTACAATGGGACAACAAGACATGCAGACTATGCTGATGCCACAAGTTTGACACAGAGAAGCCAAACGTCAACTGAGCATCATAAGATGCCACTAAGAACAATGGTTGCTAGATGCATCCTGCAAAGCCACCATGGCACCCCACAGTGAGGGTGGGGATTCAGAGCTGGTACTGCTCTTTCCATCCCTAAAAAAGTCTATTTTAGACAGGATGACCTTAGAAAAAATCCATAATATGACCTCCTCTCATTCTGTCTAACGTCTGATGCCCTCAGATTCTTAGTGAAGTTGAAGTTTAGCAGATCTGGAGGACACAGTTGGTTGGTCAAGGCTCTTCAACAGAAGCTCCTTCTAGACCACAGTCTCTTCCACGAACAGAAAAAATTCATCTGTTCAAGTAAAAGATTTGAACATCCAACATCTGGACCTACATAAGGAGCAGAGGTGGTATTTAGCAGGTTCTGACCAGTTCTGGAGAACCGGTAGCAGAAACTTGAATAGTTTGGCGAACTGGTAAATGCCACCTCTGGCTGGCCCCACCTCTATCTATTCTCTGCCTCCCGAGTCCCAGCTGATCTGGAGGAATGGGGATTTTACAGTATTCTTCCCCTGCCATGCCCACCAAGCCACGTCCACCAACCACACCACGCCCACCAAGCCACACCCATAGAACTGGTAGTAAAAAAAAATTGAATCCCATCACTGGCCAGGTTGGTTTTGAAAAGCTAGTTTTGCATAAATATTACAATCTACAGGTGATCCTCAGTTTACAACCGGTAGTTTAGTAATCCCCTCAAATCTACTTACAACCCAGTTCCAGAGTTGTGACAACTACACACATACCTGTGGTCATTGGCTGGTTGCCAGCAAAAAACTCCCATAGTAAAACATTGATTTTCTCAATAGCAATAGCAGTTAGCAATAGCAGTTAGCAATAGCAGTTAGCAATAGTATGACTGCCATGCTCATTTAATGACCACCACATGAATTTAATGACCTTGGTGTTTGCTTAACAGCTGTTGCAAAAATGTCATAAAATTGAGTCATCTTACCTGGATGCCTTGACTTACTACTGTCATGGCTTAAAATGGAAATTCCAGGCTCATTATTGTCGTAAATTGAGGACTACCTATTTACAACTGGATATTGGCTCCAATAATGTGGGTCCTAACTAAGGAGCTAAAAATCACAGAGGTATCATTAAAATATATGCCAATCCATTAAAAATTATGTGCCAATCTTTTGCAAAATTAGCAGTGTTTAAATCCAGTTCAGTTTGAACTTCTATATATCTGGTGAATTCATTTGGAAATTATAATTGATATTGCAATTGATAACCACCACATGAATTTAATGACCTTGGTGTTTGCTTAACAGCTGTTGCAAAAATGTCATAAAATTGAGTCAGCTTACCTGGATGCCTTGACTTACTACTGTCATGGCTTAAGATGGAAATTCCAGGCTCATTATTGTCGTAAATTGAGGACTACCTATATACAACTGGATATTGGCTCCAATAATGTGGGTCCTAACTAAAGACCTAAAAATCACAGAGGTATCATTAAAATATATGCCAATCCATTAAAAATTATGTGCCAATCTTTTGCAAAATTAGCAGTGTTTAAATCCAGTTCAGTTTGAACTTCTATATATCTGGTGAATTCATTTGGAAATTATAATTGATATGTCAATTGATATTTTTTTTCTCCATAATCTTTCAAGCACAATTGGTGGATAATAATATTTTTTTATTTTCTTCCTTTTTAAAAAAAAATCAATTTAATTGTTTCCAACTTCAATGGAACACATTTTTGCAATTCTGTCACACATTGCTGATATTTTCTGAACAATTTTACTACAGTCACTAATGAGATGGTCTACAGCTTAATTAGTATGCTGGTGATGATAATGATGACAATGTTTGAATCATGTTGCCTAATATTGTTACATGTTTGTTTCTCATAACAATTCTTTAAAGAGAGATAAGAAATAAGAAGTCATACATACAACATTGCACATAATCTCTCAAATTTCTAAACTTTGCGTTTCTAATCCTCAAATTAATTTACATGAAATAAACAGTGTTGCAAACCAGGAATTAATGATCCTCAGTACCAAATTCTATTAATGATATTGATTCCTATTTATGAGGATCAAAATTAACTTCTGAGTTTTTCCCCCTTGCTTCTTATTCCATTTAGCTTTGTTACCACAAGTATATAATCCCTTATTTTCATACAGACATACAGTATTTCTGTTGTTTCCATTATTAGGTGAATTATACATCTCAATAGGATTTGGGCACCAACCACTGAAAAACATCCACAGATATTATTTGGAAAAACAAATTGAGTGTGTATTCTTCATGCAGCTGTAATACAGAAATTGTTGACTGCAAAATACTCAACCCTGATAGATAGGATCACTGCCTGACACAAAATTAGTGTGCTTAAGGGCTCGACATATAACTATGTTTTTGAGCTCTGCCATACTATCACCTATTCAGTTTGAGAAGCAAGTGCTAACCAATGGCACTTTCAAATGCATTTTATATGCTATTAGTACGTCTCTCCAATCTGGAGCTCCAGGAAAATCAGTGGAGAATGAGAGGAAATAACTTTTGTAAATCAGAGGCTTTGCAGAAACTCTGCAGAAGGGAACAGGTCTGTGGGAGTGGTAGCTTGCCTGTGTTGCCACCAATTTCTCTACCGCAAGAAGAACAAGCTGGGAACATAGAGTTCAGAGCAAGTAAACCTACGGACATGTGCATATCAATCATGCTTGAAGCACAAGTGGCTGGGGGACAACTCACTTCTTCTCCAAGAGCTTAAAGAACAGACTGTTGGGAAGTTTGATGCACACCAGTAAAAGCCCACTGTCAACACCAGCACAAGCTCTACCTGAACAAACCAATCCAAAGTTCTTACCTGAGACACAAATGACCAGGGTCAAATTATCATATTTTGGGTACCTTAAGATCCATCTCCCTTGAGAAGCAGTAATGCTGGAAAAGGTGGAAGGGATGAGAAAAAGAGGATGGCCAGTAGCAGTGGGTTGCTATTGGGTGGGTTGCTCCCAGTTCGGCCTGGATCAGACGAACCAGTAGTTGCAGTGGTGGGAGGCTCCATCCACCCACCCGGATGATTCTGGCCATGCAGATAAGAGCAGTGCTTGGTGCACCACTGAAAGACACGAAGAACCAGGTTGGGGATGGATCATCCTGGAAAAAAGTCTATATCATTTTTAAGAATCAACACCAACCTGATATATAATCACCAACTCCATATAATCAATCCATCCTTCCATTAAATTAAGCTGAAGAAAATATCTCATGAGCCTACAGTGAAGGAATTGATCTGTCCCATGAAATTCAGTTCCATCTGCCCACAGTTGTTCAACTTAGCAGTGCTCATTGTTAACATGCACACACACTCACACACAGCTCTTTTCACTCTAATCAGAGTCAAAGGGATTTAAAATTACAATACTAGCCAAGGACAAGTTGTCTTCAATGTCCATTCAGAGACTGAATGTTTTAAGGCTCTGAGATCAGGGAGGGCTGACAGCTTGGCACACTAAGTGTATTACAGCAGCAATTTATATAGTTTTATATTTATATTCAGTAATAGCAACATCAAGATTCAGCCCTCTCCATCCCTAACAAAGGAACTGAGGAGAAATAAAAAAAACACATTCACTTAGATGGCAATACTTAAATATTATGAAATTGGGAATAATGGTATTAAAGATACACTTTTGTTCCTGCTGGATCTGGTCTTGGAAGTTTAGCTACAGTAGAGATAACTAAGGGACATGGTGGCTCAGTGGCTAAGGCCCTGAGCTTGTCAATTGAAAGGTCGGCAGTTCGAATCCCTAGCTCTGCATAATGGAGTGAGCTCCCATTACTTGTCCCAGCTTCTGCCAAACTAGCAGTTCAAAAGCATGTAAAAAATGCAAGTAGAAAAATAGAGACCACCTTTGGTGGGAAGGTAACAGCATTCCGTGCACCTTCGGCGTTTAGTCATGCCAGCCACATGACCATGGAGACGTCTTTGGATAGCACTGGTTCTTCGGCTTTGAAACAGAGATGAGCACTGCCCTCTAGAGTCGGGAACAACTAGCTCGTATGTGCGAGAGGAATCTTTACCTTTACCTAGAGTTAACTTGCCATATAAAAACAGTCTGTAAGTTAGATAATGGCCACATAACTAATAATATAATGAAGCAAATTTGGTTATCAAGCTGTTGATATGCAAGATTGACATGTTGCTTTCTTTGGGCTATGGATATATTCCATTCCTTGTACACAAGTTTGTTGGTTCTTTTTATGCTGAATCTAAATATGATTCCTAAATAGGAGGCATTTTAAGTGGAGTTTCATTTAATAGAAAGTCTCAGGGGGAAGGAAACTCCTTTGATTCCAAACCAGTCAATGCTGATTATTTGCTCACTTTCACTTAATAAACAAGGGCCCAATTACTAGGAAAGGTAATCGCTTGCAAGCCCCATTGAAATTAATGGGATGTCAATAAATCATAACTAGCTTGAATACTAATTTCACAGTGAGCTCCACATAAGAAGGATTTCAGGAGCTCCAGAGAAGGAAGCAAGCACCACTTCAGGGCTTCCTCCAGCTGAAAGTTGTTAAATGGACAAAGTCAAGGTGGATGGAGGGAGGAATCCATAGGAGATGAAATAATGAAATTCATTATTTGGGTTTTTAATTTTTTCCCTTCCAAATACTATATTATTTGTGTGCATTTAAGGACAGCTTATGTTTGTTTCAGTGTGTTTTACTGACTATGTATTCCTGTGTCTGCCTGCCTGCCTGTCTGCCTCCCTCCCTGCCTACCTACCTACCTACCTACCTACCTACCTACCTACCTACCTACCTACCTACCTACCTACCTACCTACCTACCTACCTACTATCTATCTATCTATCTATCTATCTATCTATCTATCTATCTATCTATCTATCTATCTATCTATCTATCTATCTATCTATCCTTCTAGATATTAGCCCCCGTCCCTTTCATTCGTGTCCAGTTGCCTGGAGAAGTTCCTGTAGTTTCTTGGCAAGGTTTTTCATAAGTGGTTTGCCAGTTCCTCCTTCTTAGGGCTGAAAGAAAATGAGTGGCCACAAAGCCAGCTGGCTTTGTATCTAAGATAGAACTAGAACTCACGGTCTCCTGGTTTTCTAATTTGTTGCCTTAGCCACTACACCAAACCAGCTCTTAACTATCTCAATAGTTAAGCCATGTATGTATTCATTAATTATACATATTTATTATTTATTTGTTAAATTTAACTGCTACCCATCTTGCCACAAGGAGAGATCATATATGCTAACACCTTTAAATACAGAATGTTCAATTTCTGTTCTAATATGTATTACTCTTACAGAAACATCACCAATGTTGCATTTATAGTGCTTATACTGTTTTGGCCGGCAGGGTGCTGCAGGAGGCGTGCGTCCCACCTCCCCTCCTTCCCCCAGCTGGCCCACGGAGGAGAACTACAATGCTGATCTGGCTGTCAAAGAAATCCAGTTTGACACCCCTGCCTTAGAGAATTCTGGGTCATGCACACCAGTGGTGGGATTCCAAATCTTTTCCTACCGGTTCTATGAGAGAGTGCTTCACGCGTGTGCTCGTGCATGTGCACAGCACTCCAAAACCACCCTCGGTGTCAGCGCTGGTAAGCTGAGCTGTTTTTTTTTAAGCTCAGCTGAGGCACAGCAATCCACTCTACTGCGCAAATCAGGTGAGCTTATAAACAAGGGAATATAGGACAGGGAACAGTGGGCATGGGAGAGCGGGGCCAACCATAGGTGGTATTTGCCGGTTCTCCAAACTACTCAAAATTTCTGCTACCAGTTCGCCCGAACCAGTCCGAACCAGCTGAATATCACCTCTGATACACACCCTTTCTGGAACAATCAGACACCCATATTCATAGATTTGGTTCAACTGCAGGTGCACCTATCTCAATAGTGTTCCTAACCTGAATTAAAACCAATGAAATAGATTTACATTGAAAGTGTGCCAATTTTCTGTAGGTTTTGGCAAAAGTGGCTCTGCCAACTTTAGAATGGGGCAGGGAAAGGAAAAGTCTTTGAAACTTCTGTGGACAGGAGAGGTTTCTCTTTGAGCTTTGAGATCAATTGCCATTCTCTTCTCCAGCCCTTTGGTAGCAATCTGTCATTGAATTGAACTCTCACCAGCCAAGCCATTGTTGATAGCAAAGTGTTGGTATCTGAGCAACTGTTTACTTTGTCCTCCTACTGGGTTCCTCCAATCGGTAAATTGTGTGATCACCTTATCTGTTTTTCTGATAATTTCACATAACATTGATGAAACTTGTTATCTTATTCAGTCTAGCAGAAATAGAGATGCATTGGAGTTTAATGTCCTCTCTTCTTTCTTCCCCCACTTCTCTTCTTTTTTTATTATCAAGACAAATTGATTTGCTTGCTGCTCAAGGCTGTCTGATAATTTGTTCATTGTTTCGGTCTTTGCACGCCACCACATCTACCCATGGGCATAAGGCACGAAGTGATCCAAGCTACTGAGGACTTCTTAAATTAAGCAACTGAGATTTGGAAAATGAGTAACACTGCTCTGAAACTATGTCAGTAAAGTTTCACAAAACAGAGATTTAAAAGGCAAAAAAGGATCCCAGGAGTAATATAGTGTGGTGTTAGCATGATTACCAATTGCCTCATCGTTCCATTTCTGAAACCTATATGCCATTGGTAAAATACAAAGAATCTCACTCGCCATCTTCAGGCTGGTGTTTTGGGCTTAAAGCGTGATCGGAGCTGCCGTCCCTCTTTAAGCCCAAAACACCAGCCTGAAGATGGCAAGTGAGACCTCGCTGAAACGTTGCCAAGACAATCTCAATCTTACATGGGAAAAGACCCGAATACAACAAGACCAGCATACCTTGTGAAAATCTACAAATTAGATAGATAGATAGATAGATAGATAGATAGATGATAGATAGATAGATAGATAGATAGATAGATAGATAGATAGATAGATAGATGATAGATAGATGTATAGGTATAGATATAGATATAGATATAGATAGATATAGATATAGATATAGATATAGATATAGATATAGATATAGATATAGATATAGATATAGATATAGATATAGATATAGATATAGATATAGATATAGATATAGATATAGATATAGATATAGATATAGATATAGATATAGATATACTGTAGATAGATAGATAGATAGATAGATAGATAGATAGATAGATAGGTAGGTAGGTAGGTAGGTAGGTAGGTAGGTAGATAGATAGATAGATAGATAGATAGATAGATAGATAGATAGATAGATAGATAGATAGATAGATAGATATACACACACACAAACACACACACACACACACACACACACACACACACACACACAGAGTATATATATATATATATATACACTAAGCCACAATTTAGTGGCTAATACAACTGCCTGATATGTAATACAGTCCAGGTTCGATTCCCAGTAAGGGTATGGTTAGCTGATGAGAGCTAAATAGCTTGAAATAGATCTATAAATGTAACAAAGGCAACATGAAAAATGGCTTTCTGCCTGGATGGCTCCTAGGGTGAGCCAAAAGACAGAAAAGTGAAGCAGTATGTTCCCTCCCATATTTGAGCATACCAGGGGTTGTGACACAATACATACCTATTCCCCTGGTTTAGCTGATAAAGGAGGAGAGCCTGTGGCTTAGTGGCTAATACAACTGCCTGATTATTAATACAGCCCAGGTTCGATTCCGAGTAAGGATATGGCTAGCTTATGAGAGCTGAATAGCTTGAAATAGATCTATACTAGTCTCCCTTTATTTATTTATCAGCACAAATGCAACACAAATGTAACAAAGGCAACATAAAAATGGCTTTCTGCCTGGGTGGCTCCTAGGGTGAGCAAAAAGACAGAAAAAAGAAGCAGTATGCTCCCTCCCATATTTGGGCATACCAGGGGTTGTGACACAATACAGACATAGACATAGACATATATTGTGTACACACACACATGCATGCATGCACACACACACAAACACACACACACACACACACACACATCTTGTGGCCCAGCAGGATGCGTTTGAGCTGCTGATGGACTCGGATAGCGAGGAACCCTATGAGTCTGCTATGGAAGATGTGGAGAACCCTGGGCAGGGTTCAGACTCAGAGCAGGGACCAGAGAGGCTGGTTGGCCACCAGGAAGCGCCTGAGGTGTGGAGCAGTGGGGAGGACTCAAGGCAGTTTGTTCCTGACGCCAGGCAAAGCAGGGCCGGAGAAATGGAAGCAGCAGCTGCGGAGGCAGACTCATAAGAGATAATCAAGCCCAGGTGGTTGTGGCTTGGCCCCTCCCAAGAGAGTATATAAGTGAGAAATTGGGAGGGGTCCTTTTGCAGGACACAACCATTCGTAACAGTCTTGAGAAACTCTTGTCTGGTCTGTTTTGTATTTCCATTCTGTTTCGTTTGGGTTGCTGGCAACCCTTCTTGCATGAGAGTGTCTGTCTGGGCTTTCAGCCAATGGAGTTGTAATTCCGGTAATTAAAGAGTGGCAAATAGCCAAGCTGGTGTCTGCGTTATTCACACGCCTATATATATATATATGTTGTATTTGTGCTGATAAATAAATAAAGGGAGACTAGTATAGATTTATTTCAAGCTATTTAGCTCTCATCAGCTAGCCATACCCTTACTGGGATTAGAACCTGTGCTGTATTGCATCTTAGGCAGATGTGTTAACCATTAAGCCACAGAGTTGTTCTCCTTATATATATACATACGTGTGTGTATGTGTTTGTGTGTGTGTGTGTGTGTGTGTGTGTGTTGTATATGTATAAATGGCTGTGTGTGTGTGTATATTCCAGCATAACTCTGGAACGCCTTGAAAAATTTCAACCAAACTTGGTGCACAGATAACATACTCTCTGGGAAAAAATACTGTGGGGGGTAAGAACACTCCTAACTCCTTGGTGTGTGTGCTCTGTTAAGATACAGCCTGTTGTGCCTTAAAATGGCTTCTACTGTACTGTCATAAAATGGCACAATATTCCACAAGGGGGCTCCCTCTGGTAAGGCCAACATTGGAGATTACACTTGGTCCTGACATTCCCCCCTCCTATAAATAAATACCCAGGCAATGCCAGGTTATCAGCTAGTATATTATAATTCATGCAGGTGTGATGTGCTAATAACTTCCAGTCTATCAAACCAGGCAACAGGTCTGTTTCTACTTCACAGCCAGGTTGTCCTCTCTGGCCAGCTTGTGAACAGCTGCTATTCTGTCTATGCTGCAGTTGTTAAAAAAGTGTACGGTGCTTGCTTTTAAAACTTGAATGCTTTGGGATCTAAATACTTAAAGGACATGCCACCCAGTGGTGGGTTGCCAATTTTTCTACTACAGGTTTGGGAGTGTGATGCTTCTGCGCATGCGCAGAAGCATCCGAGTAGGTAGGCGGAATCTCCCACCACTGCTACTATCAGTTCGCCCTATCCAGGCCGAACTGGGAGCAACCCACCTCTAGTCACACAATTCAGAGGCCTTCCTCATGTCTTTGCATGAACTGAGATGCACTGGGTTGCCTGCAGATAAAGAGCCTTCTTAGGAATATCTGAGATTCTCAGTCATCCAGGTCATAATTGTCTCAACGGTGTTTTTTCTTCAAAAGGCAAGTGCACTGTTTTTTTCTTTGAGGAAGGAGGAGAAAGCATTTTGCTTCTCATCAGAACCGATGAAGCTGTTTGGATGAGAAGCAAAATGTTTTCTTCTTCCTCCTCAAAGAAAAAAACCAGTTCAGATGCTGCCTTTTGAAGAAAAAAACAACACCTTTGAGGCCTTCTTAGGAATGCTGTCACCCTTCTTTGAATCCCAGTCAAAGTTATCTGTTGTCAAAGCAGTTGGCTTTTTCACATATATTAAATATCTCCAAATCTTGTGACTGTTTTAGCTGCTTCTTACTATTATTTATTTTTATAAATTAAACTTCATTCTGATTTTATGACAGTGTCAAATGCATGAGAGCACAGCTGAAAGATTTCTCTATAAATTCCTGAAATGAAACAAATTGCTTTGTCTTCTCATTTTACGGAACATCACAGTTATGTTCAAATGTTGAATGTTCATTCTGGTTTTTAAAAAAATCAATTTTATTAATACATCTTTATTTTAAGGGCACTAGAAAAAAGCCAGATTTAACAAAGGAGCCTAAAGAAAATTGAAACCAATAACTGGAAATTTTTTTGATGAGGATGATGAGGATGAGGATGATGAGGATGAGGATGAGGATGATGATGATGATTATCACAACAACAGAATTGTATCACAGCGGCCAGTTATTTCGACAGATTTGGCATTAATTACTAGTCGGCCCACTCAGGGGCCTAGGACGTCGTAACGTATTTTCGTAATATGCGTGCAGATCCAAGCAGTGCGGCTTTTTACATTTGACTGATGGTAATTTTGTCAATTTTTAACTGTTTTAAATATAATTCCAGTGCTTTTATTTATTTAATAGCACCCAGTGTGCTGATTACCACTGGAATTACCACTGCTGGTTTGTGCCATAATCATTGGATTTCGATTTTTAAGTCGGTTTGTTGGCTGGTCCACTTGTAGCCCACTTGTCGACAGATGTCCAGGGACCTCAACATCCGCCGCGGCCCTTGTTAACCCGCGCGATAACCGATGCGGTGTAGAATTTTTATTCGTTTCTTTCACCATATTGTATGGGTTGGCGGGGTTTTTTTGGGGCCAGGTTGCCAACCTGACCCTAACCCTCCTCCTTCCTCATCCAGGCTTGGGACCGGCAATGGCGGAGTTGTTGTTGTTGTTGTTGTTGTTATTATACAATTGTATCACAGCGGCCAGTTGTTTCGCCGGATTTGGCATTGGTTACTAGTCGGGCCCCACCCAGGGGCCTAGGACGTCGTAACGTATTTTCGCAATATGCGTGCAGATCCAAGCAGTGCGGCTTTTTGCATTTGACTGATGGTGATTTTGTCAATTTTTAACTGTTTTAAATGTAATTCCAGTGCTTTTGGAATAGCACCCAGTGTGCCAATTACCACTGGAATTACCACTGCTGGTTTGTGCCATAGTCGTTGAATTTCGATTTTTAAGTCCTGGTATCTTGCGATTTTTTCATGTTCCTTCTCGGCGACCCTGCTATCACCTGGTATTGCGATGTCTATGATTGTGACCCTATTTTTCTCAACCAGTGTGATGTCTGGTGTATTATGCGCCAGTATTTTGTCGGTTTGTATACGGAAATCCCACAAGATCTTGACCATCTGATTTTCGGTGACTCTTTCAGGCTGATGTTCCCACCAGTTTGTTGCTGTTTTAATATTATAATTTTTGCACAAATTCCAATGGATCATTTGTGCTACTGAATTGTGCCGCAATTTATAATCAGTCTGCGCGATTTTTTTACAGCAGCTGAGTATGTGATCAACAGTTTCGTCAGCTTCTTTGCAAAGTCTGCATTTGGCATCATCAGAGGATTTTTCGATTTTGGCCTTAATGGCATTTGTGCGGATAGCTTGTTCTTGCGCAGCCAGGATTAGTGACTCTGTTTCTTTCTTTAATGTACCTGTTTTTAACCATAACCAAGTTTGTTCCCTGTCCACTTTATCTTTTATTTTTTCCAGAAATTGACCATGCAGTGCTTTGTTCTGCCAACTCTCCATTCTTGATTTTATCACATCTTTTCTGTATTCTTGTTTTGTCTGTTGGGCCTTCAGTAGATTTTTGTTCTTTACTTCGATTAATAGATGTTCTTGACTTTCTTTTAAATAATCAGCCAGTGCATGTTTTTCTTCTTCAACTGTTTGCTTCACTTGTAATAATACTCTGCCACCTGATTTTCGGGGCAGGTACAGTCTATCAGTATCACCACGTGGATGTAAACTGTAGTGCATTGTCATTAGTTTCCTGGTTTTTCGGTCCAAAAGGTCCAAATCAGCTTGTGTCCAGTTAACTATGCCAGCTGTGTATCTTATAACTGGTATTGCCCAGGTATTTATGGCCTTGATTGTATTTCCACCATTCAATTTAGATTTCAAAATTTTCCTAACTCTGTTGGTGTACTCTCCTCTGATAATAGTTTTTACTTCTCCATGCTTGATGTTATCCAACTGCAGGATGCCTAAGTATTTGTAGGCTTCATTTTCTTTGCATTTAATTAATTGGCCATTGGGCATTTCAATTCCCTCACATGCAGTGATTTTGCCCCTTTTTATGGATACAGTGGCGCATTTTTCCATGCCAAACTGCATTGAAATATCGGTGCTGAATACTCGGACTGTATTTGTCAATGATTGGATTTCTATTTCTGACTTTCCATAGAGTTTCAAATCATCCATATATAGTAAATGCGAAATTTTTTCAGCTTTTTTGGCTGTTTGGTAGCCTAATTTCATTTTTTTTAAGATTACTGATAGTGGGATCATTGCGATGATGAAGAGAAGAGGTGAAAGTGAATCACCCTGGAAAATTCCTCGCTTGATATTAACCATTCCGTAGCTCTCATTCCCTACTGCCAACTCAGTTCTCCATTGTTTCATTGCCTTTTCAGTAAAGGATGTAATATTTTTGCTAATGCCAGTTGTTTCTAAGCATTTTATGATCCAACTATGTGGCAGTGAGTCAAATGCCTTTTTGTAATCAATCCAGACCATATTCAAGTTCGTTTTTCTGTTCTTACAATTTTCTAATATCATTTTATCAATTAGAAGCTGATCTTTTGTGCCCCTGCTCCTTCTTTTGTTGCCTTTTTGCTCTACTGGCAAGATGTTGTTTGTTTCCAAATAATCCATCATGTTATCTGCAATAATGCCTGTGAGTAATTTGAAGGTTGTTGGCAAGCATGTTATTGGTCTATAGTTTTCAGGTGTTGTTCCTTTAGTTGGATCTTTCTGAATCAAGTATGTTTTTCCAGTTGTCAACCATTCATCAATTTGGCCCTTTTGTAAAATTTCATTCAGTTGCCTGGCCAATATTGCATGTAAACTGGTCAGATATTTGAGCCAGAAACCATGTAATTGGTCCTTTCCAGGTGATGTCCAATTCTTTACCTTTTTAACTCGATTTTTGACCATCTCAGTTGTTATTTCTAATACTTGCATTTGTTTGTTGCCAATGCTTTTCTCAAAGTCATGTATCCACTTTGCTTCCTTGTTGTAGTCCTTTGCATTTTCCCACAATTCTTTCCAGAATTCAACTGTGGCCTGTTTTTCTGGTTTTTCACTTTTGGTGTCACCATTTACATTAAGACTTTGATAAAAACGCCGTTGGTCTGATCGAAATTGCTGATTTTGTTTATATTGGATGATTCGTGCCTCATATCTTTCAATTTTTCTAGCTGTTGCTGTTATCTGCTGTTTTACAATCTCTACAGCTTCATTGATGTTTCTTGTATCCAATCTATATCTCCTGATTAGCCGATCTATGATTTTGTTGTTTTTAAGCCGTTGCTCATGCATGTTCTTTAAGTTACTAGCATCTGCCCTTAATTTTTTGATTTTTTGTTCTAGACGGATTTTCCACTTTGGCTTTGATGCTTTTTCTGTTGTGTGACTAGGTACTTTAATTTTAATGCCTAGTTCATTAGTGACTATTACAGCTGCGCTGTACATTAACTGGTTTGTTTCCAAGATGGATCCCGGTTCAATTGTTGAAAACACTGCATTAACCATTTTCATGATAGGGGCCAAAATTTTCTTAGGCACAGTTTTTAGTGATGGTAAACGTTGCCTTTCCTCATTAAGCAGAAAATGCTCCATGATCTTATCCTTCAATTCTTTTTGTTTTTGAGTTAGTTCATCAGTTGGTTATTATCAGTTATTATTATTATTATTATTATTATTATTATTATTATTATTATGTTAATCTTTGGTGAGATTCACAGCCTTTGGGGTGGTTGTTAGCTCAACAGCTCGAGTCCTAACCAAGGACCTAGGAACTGTTAAGGTAACGTTGGAGGATATAAACTGTTCCAAGTGGTTTTTTGTAGAATCAGATTGTTCAAGTCTGATAAATTTAAAATTTCCAAATAGCGAGGTAGCCCTTTAGGTATTGCTCCAAGGGCTCCAATTACAATCGGGACAACACACGATTTCCTTTTCCACAGTCGCTCAACTTCAATTTGCAAGTCCCGGTACTTTGTGATTTTTTCTTGCTGTTTATCTTCAATTCGTGCATCTCCAGGTATTACAATGTCAATGAACCATACTTTTTTTCCCCAACTATTGTTATGTTAGGTGTGTTGTGGACCAAGGGTCTGTCAGTCTGAATTCTGAAGTCCCACAAGATCTTGACTTTCTCATTCTCTAAAACCTTCTTAACCTGACGTTCCCAAGTGGTTTTTGCTGTACTCAAATCCAAACTTTTGGCACTTTTGGCTATTGATGTTACCCCCCAAGAACGGACCAGATATTCCATCTCTTAGCCTGGGGGGGCGAAACCCTTCACCCCTCAGAGAGGGTCCGCAACTTGGGTGTCCTCCTGGATCCTCAGCTGACATTAGTATACCACCTGTCGGCTGTGACCAGGGGGGCTTTTGCCCAGGTTCGCCTGATGCACCAGTTGTGGCCCTACCTGGACCGGGAGGCACTTCAAATGGTCACTCATGCTCTCATCACTGCTAGGCTTGATTACTGTAATGCGCTTTACTTGGGGCTGCCCCTGAAGAGTGTTCGGAGACTACAATTGGTCCAGAATGTGGCCGCGCGAGCAATATCGGATGTACCTAGGTACACCCATGTCACACCTATTCTCCACGAGCTGCACTGGCTTCCCATTGGTCTCCAAACGTGATTCAAGGTACTGGTTATCCCCTTTAAAGCCCTACATGGCTTGAGACCTGAATACCTATTGGACTGCCTCCTGCCACATACCTCCCAATGACCTATAAGATCTTACAGATTGGGCCTCCTTCGGGTAGCGTCGACCGGGCAATGCCGGTTGGCGACTACCCTGGGGAGGTCTTTCTCTGTAGCTGCCCCGGCCCTGTGGAATGATCTTCCCGCAGAGATCCGGACCCTTCCCACTCTCTCGGCCTTCCATAAAGCCACTAAAACCTGGCTGTTCCGGCAGGCCTGGGGCTGTTGACCACAAAATACGGTCCAGCCCCACTTAGAACGAAGTGGATGGTGTGTTTTTTAAATCTATCTTTTCTTTCCTTCTCTTCTTTTTGATTTATTTGTATTGCTAGCCGCCCGGAGTCCTACGAGATTGGGCGGCATATAAATGTTATTAAACTTTAAACTTTAACAATTTCCAGTGAATGATCTTAGCAACGCGGTCATGGCATTGTAGGTAGTCAGTTTGTGAAATTTTGCTGCACCCACTGATCACGTGGTTGACTGTCTCATCTTTCTCATTACAGAAGCAACATTTGCTGTTGGTGGTAACATGTTGAATTTTTGCCTTCATGTAGTTTGTTGCTAAGGCTTGTTCTTGAGCTGCCAAAATAAAGCCTTCTGTTTCTTTTTTCAGTGCTCCTGATCTTAACCAGTTCCAAGTTAGCTTTTGGTCAGCTTTGCCTTCAATACTTTTCAAGTATTGGCTATGCATAGCTTTGTTTTTCCAATTTTCAGCTCGCTTTTCAATTACTTCTTTCTTATATTCAGCTTTTGACTTAGTTATCTTTAAAAGGCCTCCTTTATTTACTTCCTTAATCATTGGTTCTTCACTTTTCTGGATGTAATCATTCAAGCTGTGTTTTTCTTCTTCCACAGTCTGTTTTACTTGTAGGAGTCCTCGACCACCCTCTGCTCTTGGTAGATATAATCGGTCAACATCACTTTTAGGGTGCAAAGCATGATTCATTGTCATAAGCTTCCTTGTTTTTCTGTCCAAATTGTCCAACTCCATCTGGGTCCACTCAATTATTCCTGCAGAGTATCAAATCACAGGTATAGCTCAGGTATTTATAGCCTTTATTATGTTTCCTCCATTCAATTTGGACTTTAATATCTTGCAAATTCGTTGAATGTACTTGGCTGAAATTAATTCCTTGACTTTATTATGCATTAAGTCAGAGGCCTCTAAAATCCCCAAGTACTTATAGCCTTCTTCTGGTTTTACTGCCTTTATCATTTCTTCATTCTCAAGTTCTATTCCATCATCTTCTATGACCTTGCCTGCTTTGGTTGCCATTGTTGCACATTTGTCAATTCCAACCTGCATACCAATGTTTTGGCTAAATTCTTTTGTGCTTTCAATTAATAAATTCAGTTCAGCTTTTGTTTTACCAAACAGCTTCAAATCATCCATGTACACCAAGTACAAAATTTTCAGTCCTTTCTTTGCAAGTTCCTATCCACAGTTCATCTTCTTCAAAATGATTGTCAGTGGTAGCATTGAGAGTATAAAAAGTAGGGGTGAAAGGGAATCACCCTGGAAAATGCCTCATTTAATTTCAACTTCACCCAGTTCTTCTTCATTAGCTATAAGCTTCATTTTCCAGAGGTTCATTGAAGTTTCCATGAATTTTTGTATGTTGCTGCTGATGCCAAAGATTTTCAGGCATTTCTTGATCCAGCTATGGGGAACTGAATCAAATGCTTTCTTATAGTCTATCCAAGCCATGAACAGGTTGGTTCGTCTTTTCTTTGAATTCTTTAGGATTAGCTTGTCAATCAGCAGTTGGTCCTTTGTTCCTCTTGAATTTTTGCAGCATCCTTTCTGTTCTACAGGAAGCAAGTTATTTCTTTCCAAGTATCCCTAAATTTGGTTTGCAATGATACCAGTAAGGAGCTTGTATGTTGTTGGCAAACAGGTGATTGGCCTATAGTTTCCAAGGTCCATTCCTTTTTCTTTATCTTTTTGGATCAAAAATGTCCTTTCAGTTGTCATCCATTCAACATTTTCAGGTGTTTTTAAGATCTGGTTCATTTGGCCTGCCAAACTTTTGTGCACACTTGTAGGTGCCTTCAACCAAAAGCCATGTAACTCATCTAGTCCAGGTGCACTCCAGTTCTTCACTTTTCTTGATTGTCTTTGCACCATTTCTTTTGTTATTTTCACATCTTCCATTTTATGCACTTTAATAGAATCCTCAATCTGTTCGATCCATTTTGCATTTCTGTTGTGCTTCTTGTTGTTTTTCCACAAATTCTTCCAGAATTTCAGAGCTTTTTCTTTATCAGGCTTTTCATTTGTTGTTACTCCATCTCCACTTTCTAAGCTTTTATAAAACTGGTGCTGATTTGTTCTGAACTGTGAGTTTTCCTTGAACTGAGTTACTCGGTTTTCATACCTTTTAATCTTTTCAGCAACGGCAACAACCCTCTTCTTCAGCTCTTCAATTACTAATGCAATCTCTTTATTCTCCAAATCGTATCTTACTTCCAGGCTGCTTTTGACCTGCTTGTTCTTTAACTGATCTTGCCTTAGGTTCTTCAAGTTGCTCAAGAATTGATCTTCAATTTCAACCGAATTTTCCATTTAGGCTTCCTTGCCTCTTTGGTTCTTTTGTATTTTCAAACCCAATTCTTTGGTGGTTATGAAGACTGCTGCATTCATCAGCTGGTTTGTTTCAGCTAATGTAGTGGTTTGAATGGTTTGCACAGCATCATTGACCTATTTTAGTACCTTTCTCAATTCTTTCCAGTTCACTTGGTTCAGCTTTGGCAAACGTGTTCTTTCGGCATCTTCCATTTGATGCTATATTTTCTCAACTAATTGACCAATATCTGTTGGGGTTTGTTCTTCAGTGTTTTCTTGTTCTTTATCTTCATCCATTTCAGAATCCTCTTCCTCCCTTTCTTCCTCAGTTTGCTTTTGATCATTCTTGATGTTACTCTTCTTTGTTGGTATACTCAGACCATTAGTTGTTTTCTCTTCGATTCCTATTAATTCTGCTGTAGTGAAAAATTTGTGGCTTAGCATTACATGTCGTTGGTCCATTAGCCTTTGTTCACTGATATCACAGTCCGTGTGGTTCACTTTCCAAATCTGATACATTCATTTTTGAAATCCACGTTTTGCTGGCTCAGACTGATAGTAAGCTTTGATAATAGAGTTGTTTTCTTCCCTAGTCCAGATTTTTTGAATGTCCAGGAGCCATAGCATCCAACGGAACCCTTGTTAATCCGGGCGATGGTTCAGATGGCATAAATTATATTATTATTATTCGCAACAACAGAATTGTATCACAGCGGCCAGTTGTTTCACCGGATTTGGCATTGATTACTAGTCGGGCCCCACCCAGGGGCCTAGGACATCGTAATGTATTTTCGTAATATGCGTGCAATATTATTATTATTATTATTGTTGTTGGTAGTAGTAGTAGTAGTAGTAGTAGTAGTAGTAGTAGTAGTAGTAGTATTGGAGTTTTCCATAACCACATCTCCTTCTGCTATGCTGGGATTTCAGTTGCTATTATTCCCAATCATGCTGACAAAGAAATGATGGGAGTTGTAACTCAGGGGCTGCAGATTGGAGAAAACAGCACCGCTGAGTTAGATTAACAGTGAAACTAGACATTGTAGAGGTGTAAATAAATAGGGGCTCACATGAAAAGTATAAATCAATTCCACGTGCACTCAGGTAAAAGGGCCATGTGATTGTAGATCTGCTTTATTAGAGGCTGCGCTCATGAAGAGAGCACTTCTCATATTCAAATGAAGATGTTTCTGAGTTTCTTTCTGACATTATTTGTTGATCAGGGACTGAAGATGAGACTGTATGTAAATACCAAGTCCCCACTTGGAGCTCTCACATCATCAGACATTCCTACAGGGGAGGGGGTGGGAGAAAGAGAGAGGGGGGTGGAGAGCATGCATTTATATAAATATGTATATATCACATACTTCTCCATCAAAACAAAAACATCAAGTTATATCCCCAAGTGATACAATTATTTTTAGATCTCACCACTGAAATTGTGTCTCTTAGTAGGGAAAGAGGCGATAATTACCAGAGAAATCTGAAAAAGAATTTTTCAGTGCTTTTCCCTCCCTTCCTCTGTCCATTTCCTAGCAGACTGCCAAAGTTCATGGGACCACAATATAAATCTGAATGTCCCTAATTCCTTAAAACATTCCAGTGAGTTTGCCGCTCTTAAATAACAATTTGCTGCCAACTGAGGCTGAAAAAGGGATATTCAGAATTTTACTAGGCAGTATGGAAGCTCCAAAAGGGGTTTCACACTGTGACATAGAAGAGAGGGGTGAATGAAATAAGCAGAAAGTTCAGAGATGAGGATTATGATGACAACGACAGCAATGGGAGTTTTGCGAATTTGTTCTGATAATTTTGGTTGGGCTGCGATTCTTGTTTAGTTTTGTGAGGCAATTTTGACAATTGCGAAAGGAATTTCAGGTTGCAAGTTCTGTTTTCCCTTCAAGATACATTTTGGAGAAAATCGATAATCTCTCCAATGGCAGCTGGGAAAAATAGATGCTTGTTAATTGCAAGCTTTGCTTTACCAGAATGATTTAAGATCACTGTAAGCCCCAGCAATAGGGTTAAGGCAGCTACTAAAACAGAATCAACTAGTTCTTCATTATTTTAGCTAAACTGGTTTCATGGCTACGGTTCCTTCTTTTTGTCCTGTCACATTTAAGAGTTCTGCCACAGGAGACTGGCTTGAAAGCCTTGAAACTCTTACTTTGAAGGGACCTAGCTGACTTAAAAAGGATTGCTCCGGTGAAAATATCATGAGGACTGCAGCCTTTGTGGTGGTGTAAGCCCTGTAATCAGACTTGTCAATGCTATGGCAGTCAGCCTATGCTGAGGGAGTTTGTCTGAGCTCTGTCCTTCTTCTGGTCCTTTGTTGATAGCTTAATAGTATCCTTGCCGAGACATTTCCCAATTTGCCGGCAGATTTACATAACAGTGGAAAGCTTCAACGCTGTGCATAGAAGAGCAGGAAATACGGTCCCCTTGAGTAAAAAGTAGTAAGTTGTATTCAAGCATTTATTGACTTTTTATTTTTGGAGTGTAATAATTGATTGTAATCTTGGCATAAAATGCTATGTTCTTGGGGAGGAAAACTGGAGGGGCAATCCCTCTATTTTGCAAGTTGCTAGTGATTAATGTTTCTTTGTTTCTGAATGAAGAATGTGTTGATAGAGGCAGTTTAGAGGCATTTATTTTAAGTTACAGAAATAAAAAAATGAAGAGTCTGATTAAATATCAGATGAAAGGAGAAAGGAAGGTCTCATCTGAGCAACATCTGGGGAAGGCAGCCTTTGTCAACAACAGATCCTCCACTATTGTTGGTTTGTAATTCCCATTATCCCCAACTAGGATGATGGAACTTGTCAAGATCTGGCTTTGCCAATTGGTATGGGGGTTAAGGAATGATATACAACCCAAGGAGGTGACTGGTGACTTTGGCTTTTAAAAAAATTAAAGATATTTTTTAAAAAATATTTTAACTCTGTTGTAATTATGCTTTTATTCCACTTTTTACATTTTTATTGTAAATCAGCTAATCATTTGGTGAGAGGGGCAGTATAGAAATATGATAATGTTCTGACTTTCCAAAATCATGAAGCCGACTCATCATCCTTTTATTTTGGTTAAAGAGAATTCCTCTCCAGCAAAGTCCCAGCAAACAGTCTTTCAAAAGATTTCACAACTACATACCTATATCAGGCCAAGAGTTGTCAGGCCAATATCTTTCAAATGCCACGCTGTAGCAGCAATTAGTTGACAAGAAGTCAGGAACAGATCTTCACCCTAATGAATTCATCCAATTGTCTCCTGCAAACTCCACCCCCATTTTCACTTCTCTTTATTCCCTATGGGAGGGGCCATTCACCATCCACCTGTGCCTTTACTCCCAAGTCGGCCCTTGTTCCTTAGCTGTTCCCTTCTCCTGGCAGCTCTGCACATGCACACATTGGAACAGCCTCCAGCTGTTCTTCTGCCCCACTGATCTCTGACTCCGAAGGCAGCTAACAACTGTCAGATGGCCCTGGCCCCATTTCTTCCTCTGATGCAGACCCCTCATCAGAGCCTTCCCCAGACTCCAGGACTGCCCCATGTTCCTCCCCAACCTCCTCAGTGTCTGAGTCTGCCACCACTTCCGCTGGCTGCTGGCAGGCCACAACAGCTAAAGAAATAAATCCACATGTGAATAACATTTGTGATTCTAAGGCCTGGAGAAGGTCTGATCTAAGTACTTTGGCTGATTTATAAAGACAAAAAAGGCTCAATTAGGTTTTTTCATGTCATCTATCATCTAACAGCTTATTTTTTTTGGGGGGAGGGCTTATTTTAGTGCATGCGCTCAAAAGTCTGATTGGGCTTATTATCCAGGGAGATCTTATTTTCAGGGAAACAGGGTACAAAGCATGGTTGGTAAGACAAAAATCTTATTTAAAACTGGTTATTATCATGGTCATCTTGAAGTGTGGGAAAGAGAAGCATGGATTGCAAAACATTACCAAGGCAGAACACCTGTACATTCATCTTTTATCAAGAAAGTGGCTAGCTACCTCTCCTTAGCATCAGCCAATGATTAGTAAAATGATTGAGAAATTATTATAGATAGAATATATTCTATTCTAATAAACTTCAGAGGTAAATCCTGTGTTAAAGTCAATTTACCCAGTGGGCAAGATTTCTCGAATTCCCTTTTCTCCTATCTAATAAAGTTTGTTAAAGAAGACTAAATTTTCTGGTTTTTAGCTGAGCTGAAACTGGCTGCTAAGATTTATGATCTTACTTCAGCTTTCTTTTACTTCCCATACCTGCAAAGGACTAGTTGTCAAGTTACTTTTTTGTCACTCTTAATGGCAAATGGTCACTAAGCCAGGCAATCACTAAACAAGGACTATCTCATTCCAATTCTACACAAGGCAGTAATGAAATTCTATTAATCACATTTATGTAATTTTTGATATTGACTAGAAAGAAAATGGAACAAAATAGCAACATTACCAAGGAACTGGTCGGTTTGCATTATTTTTCCTCACCATTGACTCTGTTGTATTTATGCTTTTATTCCACTTTTTATGTTTTTGTTGTAAGTCACCCAGAGTCATTTATTGAGAGGGGCAGTTTAGAAATATGATAAATATATAAATTCACATGTGAATAACATTTGTGATTCCAAGGGTGAGAAAGTCTGATCTAAGTACTTTGACTGATTTATAAAGAAAAAAGACTCAATTGTTTTTTTGTGTCATCTATTATCTATTTTACTAAAGCTGAAATGATGTGCCATCATTGTTAGCAATCCTGTTATCAATCCTGTGCCATCATTATCAATCCTCACATTTGTGCCCTTATTTGACCCATCATTTTGGACCCACTTTCCATAACCCGATGCTCTTCAGATGAGTTGGACTTATTCCCATATAGTTTCCAGCTTCATGTCCTTTAGTCATGAGCCCGGGAGATATGGGAATTGAAGTCTAGTACAACTAGAAGGCTCTTTGTTCATTTTGCTGCTGTGCCTGGGATATCTCAACTGGGAATCAGGAGACCAAATGAAATAAAAGAGACAGAAAAAGAAAGAAGAAAATGATCTCCTTGAGCACAGCAGCCAGCTCTATTTTAGCATTATATAGCACAGCAGGATAAGAGGGGATAGAAAAAGAAAGCATCATCTATAAAATCTAAATATATTTGGAAGATTATTTTTTCATACTGCCTTGTCAGGAATTTCAGAGGATGTAGATACACTCCACTAGTCTGTTTATTATCAACATTTGTATATTGCTCCTCACTCTTTAAGATTTCAGGATGGTTGTTAATGTATGCCAAATTCAGAATGATATAAAAATACAATAATTAAAATAGAACAAAACATCCTAATCTACTCCACCATCTATCTCTGATAAATGACAATATGTTAAGATGAAAGGCTAAAAGGCTATAAATTAGGTTCGTGTTGCATCTCCAGAGGAAGCATATCCATAGTCATAATGAATTCTGACCAAAATTTTCCAACATCATGGAATTGTTTCTTTTTCAACATGATCTTTCAGATAGGAAGTGAGCCACCATATAATTAAGCCTGGATTTTCCAAGACCTCAGGTAAACAAATTAATAGGCAATTGGTTAGACAGTATCAGAGAAAAACATTTCAGTCTATGTTGAGTCTGCATCAGAGGTGGGTTCCTACCAGTTCACACCTGTTCGGTAGAACCGGTTCGTGAAATCTACCGAACCGGTTAGAAGAGGTTCCACCAGTGGATCCGGAAAGCAGGCCACACCTACAGAAGAGGTTCCAAAAATTTTTGAAACCCACCACTGGTCTGCATAATATATGCAGGTGGACGAACCTGAAGAATGATTCCTCCCAACACATCCACTCAGTTCTTTTGTTACATTCCAGGACACATCTCCAAAGTACCTGAAGGCAAGGACAAGAAGCAATGGATGGAAACTAATCAAGGAGAGAAGCCATTTAGAACTAAGAAGAAATCTCCTGACAGAACAATTAATCAATGGAGCAACTTTCCTCCAGACTTTATGGGTGCTCCAGCACTGGAGATTTGTAAGAAGAGATTGGACAACCATTTGTCTGAACTGATCTCCTGCCTGAGCAGGGGGTTGGACTAGAAGACCTCCAAAGTCCCTTCCAATTCTGTATTCTGTTACATCTATAGCACTGAGCCCTAAGATCAGGGGTGAAATTCAGCAGCTTCTGACAGGTTCTGGAGAGCCTGTAGCAGAAATTTTGAGTAGTTTGGAGAACTGGTAAATACCATCTCTGGCTGGCCCCAGAGTGTGGTGGGAATGGAGATTTTGCAGTATCCTTCCCCTGCCATGCCCACCAAGCCATGCCCACAGAACCGGTAGTAAAAAAAATTTGAATTTCACCACTGCCTAAGATATATGAAGCAGTAATATGACAACTGCCTCTGAGTTTATGCAAAGTTGAGGATAATTCACCACAACTATAAGATTAAGAAGTAACATGTTAAATAAATATAATAAATCCAGAGATTGAAATATTTAGGAGCACCATATTGTCTGCTGGCTGATGACGCACCCAGACAATGTTCAGATTGAATGAATAACATATTCTATTCTACCCAGATTTTTTTCATTTGATTCCAGACTTTTGTTTTGCTTTTTGATTATTGTTGAAGGCATTTCCTGCAACTACTATTCTATCTATTATGTTTATTTTATATAGTGATATATTTTTATCTGGTCTTGTGATGGGTTGGGCATCTTAATGATGGGTAATTGGCATTGCTTATTGCAGTCCCCTCCCCATGAGTGTGTTAGATATATGAAGCATAATAAATTATTTGTGATCTTGAGAAAGAAGAGAAGCAGCATACCCAAACAGTTGCTTTCTTTCCTTAATTTGCCGTCGACAGACAATACTGAACAATTCGCTGCTTTTCATTGCGTCTACTAGGAAGGTGCCAAGAAGCTGGCAAATGCCTGAGAATGTAGGCCAAGCATGCAAAGCTTAGTTTTAGAGACAGCTCTCATAAAATGCTTGTGCATTCAGTGCACATTCATTAATGTTTCATTCTTTTCATTATCAGCCAAACTTTGACAGCACAATGCAAGAATTGTAATAGGCAAACCCTAAATCATGCATTTGGGATCCCATCCCCTAATCTTGTCTTTGCATGGTCCTAGACAGTAAATATGTTCTTGAAGGAATTCAGACAGAAAATTAAGGGACGTGCATAAGTGCACCGGCGTGCCTAACGTCCCTGTCCTACTGTCTCCATTTATTCATATTCATTTACTGTGTTCATACTTACATTTATACTTATACCTGTTATCTTTTACGTGTTTGACAAACTAACTAAATAAAAATAAGTAAAACTGCTTTGTTTTTAGAGCGTTGCATATGGAATGAAACCCAAACATAATCAAACTTCAATATCATAGTTGGACTGTACTGATTGCATAGCTATACAATGGCTTCTCCAGAACTTGGACTCCTTAAATTATTATTTTTAAAATATTTTTTCCTTGTTATAATAAATTTATGATTGTACGGAAAATGAAGTCTCTTGGGCAACTCATCACCAGATTTCCATGGATGATATGTCCATTCACATCAAGCTGTGAATAACCTGCCTGGCCAATAGACAGGAGGCGAGCATTATAATACAGAAGGGATATACTTCCCAATGATTACCATAGCCAGGTTGACCAATTATGTCTAATCCCTTACTGGACTAGGGCAAAATATTTATTGCATTAAAGAAGTTGGGATGGAGTTCTTAGATACACTGACAAAAAGAGATTAGCAAAATCCGATCATTTTGAATGTCTTATGGTGTGCATTTCAAACCAAGGTCAGAGGATAATCATTGTCATCTTATTTAGCTTGCCATCTTTCCTTATCTCAACCAGGGGCTGCATCAGAGATGGGCTCCTACCAGTTTGGACTGGTTCGGCTGAACCGGTAGAGATATGGCAGCCTGGGTTGCTGCAACTGGCAGTGACCCAGGTCTGCCATGCCCCCAAACTGGTTCTCCAGTTGCCTGCATCACCATCTTGTTTTTGAGTTCTGTGCATGCGCAGAACAATTTTAATTGAACTGCACATGCACACACTCAAAGTATGCGCATGAGAGAACTGGCAGTAAAGCCGGCCAGAACCCACCCTTGGCTGCATCCTACGGTAGTTAAATAAATTCTGCAACTGTATATATTGTGCAGATACAGTAATGAAAATCAATGAAGGGCGATACCAAAGAAACAGATGGAAGTGCTTCTACATGTAAGTGCATTATTTAAAATGTGGAGTTCTCTCCTGCATAATACAGTGATGGTTGCTGACTCTGACAACTTTAAAAGTAGATTAGACAAATTCATGATGATAAGGATATAAATAGCTGCTGGCTATACATTTGAATGCCATGAGCAGAGGATGCTGTTATGCTTACGTTGTCCTTGTAATCTTCCCATAGGCATCTTGTTCACTGTGAAAGCAGAGAAGCAGGACTAAACAGATGTGAGGTCTGATCCAGCATAGTCTTAATTTCCTTCAATCCTTTAATGAATCCCCCAACACATTGACACAGATCACACACACATTTAGAGAATAAGAATCCAATTCCCATTGAAGAAAAGTAGGAATGAGACATTAAGATTTCTACAATTACAATCCCTAGTTAAAAAACATCAAAAAGGAACCAGAAGTAATAAGATTCTATCATTACAGCCACTCACAATAAAAACATTCTTACCCTTCCTAGTGGAGTTGATTCCTAGTTCGATCCACCTGGTGGGGCTGATATCAATCCTTTCTGCTTGTTTTAGATAAACTACCGTACATATTGCCATTCTGGTAACAAATCTGGCATATTTCTGGCAAGGTCATCTGTGTATGTTTGCATCTGTTTATCTTGCATTGTTTATAGAGAGATGTTCATTGATATAAAATCCAGGAAATAGCAATAGCAGTTAGACTTATATACCGCTTCATAGGGCTTTCAGCCCTCTCTAAGCGGTTTACAGAGTCAGCATATTGCCCCACAGTCTGGGTCCTCATTTCACCCACCTCGGAAGGATGGAAGGCTGAGTTAACCTTGAGCCGGTGAGATTTGAACTGCTGAACTGCAGATAACAGTCAGCTGAAGTGGCCTGCAGTACTGCACCCTAACCACTGCACCACCTCGGCTATCATTCTGTATTAACTATTGCTTGAACCAGAGGTGGGTTGCTCCCAGTTTGGCCTGGTTCTGCTGAACTGGTAGTGGCGGCAGCAGGATGCTCCGCCCATCCACCCGGATACCTCTGCTCATGCACAGAAGCATCGTGTGCATGAGCGAACTGGTAGTAAAACTAGTACAAATCCACCACTGATTTGAACATCATGGAGCCGGATTGGCCCAGTGGTTAGAATACAGTACTGCAGGCTACCGTATTTTTTGGCGTATAAGACACCTTTTTCCCTCAAAAAAGAGGGTGAAAATCTGGATGCGTCTTATACACTGAATACAGTGTTTTTGGCCTACCGAAACCCCACTGCTTTGCAAAAATGGATGTGCAGAGAGTTTGGGAAGCTTGCAAAGTGCTCCTGGGGGCTGGGGAGGGCAAAAATGAGCAAAAATGGGCCCTCATGAGGACTCTACAAGCCTCCCAAAGCTCTGCATGCAAAAAATCAGCCATACAGAGGGTTTGGAAGGCATGTAGAGTGCAAAAACTTAAAAAAAAATTACCTCTTCAAAATCATGGTATGTCTTATACTCCAGTGCACCTTATAGTCCTAAAAATATGGTAATTCTCCTGATTGCCAACTGCCAAAGGTTCAGCAGTTCGATTCTCACCAACTCAAGGTTGGCTCAGCCTTCCATCCTTACGAGGTCAATAAAATGAGGACCCAGACTGTTGGGGGTAGTATGCTGACTATGTAAACTGCTCAGAGAGTGCTGTAAAGCACTATAAAGTGGTATATAGGTCTAAGTGCTATTGCCATTGCTATAAACATTTCTGTCTGCCTCCAATTCGTTTTTTTCTTGGTGGTAGAGAATAGGGTTCTTTTAGTGCAAAGATGTGAGCAATTACAAATTAAACATAAATGTTATTAGTAAGCCCATACCACATGGATGTATCTATAGCCAGGTACGCAGATAGCTTCATCTCAAGGCTTATCCAGTGTGATGTGTTATTCATTTCTAATATGTTTGTGACTTAGAAATATCTATCCAAGCTATTAAAGAGATTCAGTGTCTGTGGTTGGCATTCAAAGTAATGGGGTAATATAACTGATTGGCACTGCTGTAATTACACCTAGATAAGTATTCATTTATTGGCAAAATAGTTTCTTACACAGACCTGACAGATTCCTTCCAAAATTACAGCCTTAGGACTCTATTATCTTGCTGTGCTTTTCATTAAATTGTGTAAATCCATGCAAAATCCAGCTAAGCAATTGTCTCAATCACATCTCGTGACACTGAATCCTGCGAATCAATGGTAAATTTTAAAGCTCTTTCAGTTTTACTCTTTTGATCCATTTTAATCCTTCGGGATTCTGTTCCATTCAACTTAACCCAGTCCATATTTATTGTTTCCACTTCAATTCTTCCAGGTATTTTTGCTTATGTTTTATTTGTCCAGACCAGCCTTCCTGTGCCTAACAAAGGCTACCTATATGCTTGAAAGAGCTACACCTTTACTATCTGGCAGCATAGAATGCAATGAAATATCTATGATTTATTTTTATTTATATAAAATGCAAGAATGCAGCATTGTATTAACTTTTAGGTACCCGTATTTTTCAGAGTATAAGATGCACCTTCCCCCCCTAAAAGAGGGTGAAAATTTGGGTGTGTCTTATACACTGAATGCAGCCCCACCCACCCACCGTCCCCCTCCCTTTGGCCTCTGCTTCCCAGCAATTTACCTCCTTGCAACAAATGGGGAAAATGGGGCTTGCGGAGGCAGCAATAGGCTATGGCAATCCCTGCAGCCTGAAACAGCTGATGAGCTGGAGGCCCATGCTGAAATTGAAAGCGAAACTTGCTGTTTGCCGGGAGGCAGAGGCAGATTTCTTTTTCTTGTGCTAATCACGCTTTTTGCTGTTTGCTGCAAGGAGGTAAGTCAATAATAATAAATGCCTAGAGAACGTTCAAATTATTAGACTTATTTTTTAAAGATTGCTTTATTATTGTTCTAGACAACTTAACAAAATGAAGAAGCTTTTTAAAATAAATGCTTGATCTGAAGAGGCCCGGTGCTATTGTATCTTCTTTTAAATAGCAGAGAATAACCATGCTTCCAGAAAGGACATCAATTTTAACAGCATCTATAAAAAGTATAGTCTGAAATGTAACACCACAAACAGTGTATATCGTCTGTACTGTTTGCTCTTTTTTTGCAAGGAGGCAAATTGCTGAGAGGCAGAGGCAGATTTCCCCCCCTTATTTTCCTTCCCAAAAGCTAGGTAGGTCTTATACTTCAGAGCATCTTATACTCTGAAAAATACGGTAATACTTTACAACCCTAGAACAGCTAGAAAAATGGCATATTATTCATTTTTGCTTAACCAGTCTGACACCCTGATCCTTAGAAAATAGAATTAAATGGTCTCCTCAGTTTTAGAACCACAAGAACAGCCTCACTATTACAATTAGTTAGCTAGTTTAGATTCTTTTGGGTAAAAGAAAAGCATTGGTGTTGTATTGTATCCTTTAAATATTTCTTTTATTTACAACAGGGGTGGAAAGCCAATGGTCCCGCAGTTGATGCTGAAGTACAACTCTTAGAAGACTCACCGTGACAAGACAGTTCTAGTGCTAAGTAGAACTTTTAGAAGATTTGTTCACCCTGATTCACAATATCATTCAGATTTATTAGAAGACATTTTTGATGATTTAGTTCTCAATACAATTTCCCCAGAACAGCCTCCTACCCCTCTGCCAAGTTTCCTTTCAGTTTGTAATTAATTTCAACTAGACTTTCAGCTTTCCCATTCAAAGTCCAGTTCCTTTCTATTCCCAAAGGCTCACAGCTATGGAGAACACGTCCAAACTCTTATCTCCTACAAATTGATTGATCATTCAATAAACTGTCACCAAACCCAGACTTTCCTAATCTGGTGCCCTCTGGAGGCATTAGTACTATGGTTTCCATTTTTTTTACTATCTGTTTGCTTGTGCATGTGCGCTCGTGATGCTTCTGCGCATGTGCAGAAGCGGCCGGGCAGGTGAATGGAGCCTTCCACTGCTTCCACTACCAGTTCGCCCAATCTGGGCCAAAGAAGGTGCAACCCACCTCTGTACAGTTCCCATAAACTATAATCACCAGAACTCCTAGATAGAACCAGGTTGAGGAAGTCTGTGCTCATTTCCAGCTTATGTGTTCACACCAGATATTTTTAGATATTCAGCCCTGCTCGCCTTAAATTAGGGATAAGTTAGGAGAATTGACTAGGAAACCCAGGGAATAATATTACCCTCAGACAATTTTTTCAAATGGCCAATATCATGTATATAATCAAAGATTTACAACATGTCTCTACTGAGGATAGATGGAGTTATCCAGACACAGTTAACTATCCATTCAATCTTTTGTTGGAAAACTTTGCTCTTTGAATTTATTTTGGATAACCCATTTCCACTTGATGTAACCCATGCTGATGTAACTTATATGGGGAAATGGGGTCAAGAGCTAGGGAATGGTCAAATAAGACACAGCATAGCTTGCCACTGAACAATAGATGGGGCAAGAGGCTCAGAAGAAACCCTCACTAGTTTCTTGGGCTGTAAAGGAGACAGTGGGAGAATTGTACTTTCAGACTTCCAACCTCTGTAATGTAGAATAGGATAGGATGGGATAGGATAGGACAGGACAGGATAGGATAGAATTCTTTATTGGCCAAGTGTGATTGGACACACAAAGAATTTGTCTTTGGTGCATATGCTCTCAGTATACATAAAAAGACAAGATACATTCATCAAGGATCATAAGGTACAACACTTAATTATAGTCATAGAGTACAAATAAGCAATCAGGAAACAATCAATATCAATATAAATTGTAAGGATACAAGCAACAAAGTTACAGTCCTGCAGTCATAAGTGGGAGGAGATGGGTGATAGGAACGATGAAAGGACTAATAAGTAATAGTAATGCAACCTTAGTGAATGGTTTGACAGTGGTGAGCGAATTATTTGTTTAGCAGAATGATGGCATTCAGGGAAAGAACTGTTCTTGTGTCTAGTTGTCTTGGTGTGCAGTGCTCTATAGCGTCATTTTGATTGATATATATATATATATATATATATATATATATATATATATATATATATTTATGCTGATAAATAAATAAAGGGAGACTAGTATAGATCTATTTCAAGCTATTTAGCTCTCATCAGCTAGCCACACCCTTGTTGGGAATCGAACCTGTGCTCTATTGCCTCTTAGGCAGATGTGTTAACCATGAGCTACAGAGCTCGACTCCTTATCAGCCAGCCAGGGTGAGAGGTATATACCTCTCACCCTGGAGGAGGAGGGTGAGGAGAGAGGAGAGGTGTGACCTTCCTCCCATATTTGGGCATACCAGGGGTTGTGACTTTAAATATATTATATTATATATTTATATTATGTATCTTTATAATAAAGTAGCATTAACTCATCTGATCTTGTTTCCTGACTGGTCTACCTCAGAAGGCTGATAATAGTACAACTAAATCCCACTTGAGTCTTTAAAACAGCTTAAGTGAATAGGAAGCATTACAGGAGCACTCGGTATTGTTTTGAATGTCATTCTCACAAGAACATAATAACAGAAATTATTAATGCAATGCTAATAATACATCAGTATGTCTTTTGTGCTCTTCATTTTTCAGCGTTCCTACAGTAGACATTCAGCTTTATTGGCTCAATAAAGCAAAAGCTGTACAAAAAAAAAAGTGCTAAGGAAGAAAGTATTCGAGGCAATCAAATACCAATATGGAGTGAAGAGATCCTGAAAACACTTAACAAAACAATCCACTACTGGTCTACTTAAATGTAAGCCTCTTCGGTCCTGGGGGAGTGAATTTCAAGACTGTGTGTATAGGAGGGCATCCTTAAATATAATCAGCAGCTCTGTTAGAATTCCAATGTTGAGCTTTCCTTCCCCTATTTAAGCATACCTCTCTTTGAAGCCTCTCCTTAAAGCAGAGTTAAAGACTTAACCAAATGTTCAGAAAATTAAGCCAGGACAGAAAATAGGAAGAATATCTTTTCTCTCTGTACTTTATCGTGCTGATCAGTAATAATTATGAAAGTAAAATGGATGAAGGTGCAATTCAGTACTGAGGACCCTAAAATTAGGGCACGATAGGAGGTAAATTGTGATAATCTCAAAATGATTTCCTGTTCATTAAAAAAATCTTCATGTGTGTCAGGGGTGGTTTGCTGTACCAGTTGGCCGCCAGGCCACTTCTATTCGCAGATGAAAAGGGTGAGGCTGTCAGGTTGCTTCTTTCGTGGACCAGCTGCGCATGTGCTCAAATAGGGCCAAATTTTTAGGGTAGGGCGTAATTTTAACGTATGCGCACAAAACAGTGCTGGCCCTTCTTTTTGGGGTGGGTCGTGTTTTAGGAGAAACACGGAAGAGACCTTCAGGATGACAAGTTTGAAAATGCCAGGCAAGTTTCACCTGGTGACTTCAGTCCTGAATGAAAGAGAATTTTAACCATAAGCTTAAGAGAGTATTTATATATTCATAAAAGTGATCCACATTATAAACTGTCATTGTAGCTTTTACTGGATGCTTATGTCCACAACAATCTAAAACAGTCGTGTATCTGGAATGTTCTCATCTAGAAAAACCTCAATTTCTAAATTCTCTCCCCCCCCCTGGATAATAAACCCAATCAGGCTTTTGAGCGCATGCGCTGAAATAAGCCCTTCCTCAAAGATAAGCTCTCCCTGAAAATATTTCAACACAGCAGCAGCCATGAGGTGACCACGCTCACCGCTTCCTGCACCTCAAAAATAATAAGACCTCCCTGAAAATAAGGCCAAGTGCTCATTTGGGGGGGTGTCAAAAGAAAATAAGACCCTGTCTTATTTTGGGGAAAATATGGTAGTTTTAATACAACATTTAACTATATAAAACACAAACATCCATTCCCCCCACTCTCTCTTATATAAGACTATACATACAAATTTGTGTGTGGGCATAATAGTTAGGTGCTCAGATCTTCTTTTCTATTTCAGCTGTATAATGAACTACATAGGCTCATAGTTACTTTTAAGTGTGAGATGGGCAGCTTATAAATTACATAAATAAAATAATAAATCTCTATATGTAGATCTGAATGTAAAGAGATAAAGAGGCCTCACAGTACATCTTCCCCAGATTTGAGAGCAGGCTCTCATACACACACAAACACACACACACACACACACACAGAGCAACAGTGACCACTCCCACTTCATTTCACACATAGTCTGTGAATGGCAGTAAAAAAAGGAATCAGGGGATATTTCAGCTCAGCAAAAACTGCTCACCATTGCCTAACTTCCTAGAACCTCCTAAGAAGGGCCTTCTGTTATAATAATTTAATGGCACTGATATAACCAGTAGTTGGAGAAGTGGTGGGTTTCTGCCTGGTCAGACTGGTAGTTGTGATCACTGGCTGAGTTCACCCACCAGCCCCTGTGCTATCCTTTCTATATATAACTAACTTTCTGGCTCATTCCCCCTGCCCATGTTGGCCAGCTGAGTTCCGTGCCATGCCTGCTGTACACATTGGAGCTGCCTGAGTTGATTAGCTGCATATTTGAAGCTCCATTTCAGCCCCGAAGAGGCGCATGTGAGCGAAGCTAGCGCAAGCTCACAACCAGCAAATCAGTTGTTTAGATATGTGCAGCCCACCTCTAACTTGGAGTTTTACACACTTGCAAAATACTAAAAAATAAGTGTTCCTCAGTTCTGAATAGAATGAAAAGTACCACGTGATAAAGCCCCAAAATTACCCTTAAGAGTCACAAGAAATCTTTGATAGTCTTCATTCTAGGCGGAGCTACCCAGCCAGCTTTGCAAGATAATGTAAACGCAAGTTTTTTCAAAGCAGTCCCCTAAGTTAACGTATTGTATCTCCGAGGGGTAGCTTTTTGCCTGCTTGACTCCATTTGACATTAATAGAAGTTTCACAGCTAAATCCTGGTGCTCTAATCTGACAAATTTATCCAAATGGAAAATTGCACTCCACACGCCTTCATACAGGAAGGGGTGGGGGTGGGGACATGTTTTGCTGTGTAGCCGCACATGCGCCGCTAATCAGCATTTAACATGGAGATCCTATTTCATGCTTTAAATCTCCAAAGTCAAGCAGAAAAAAAGTCAGTTCAATCTGAACTGTAGAGCCGGTTGCGCTATTCATTGTAAAGAAATTAGCCCCTTCCTATTCATAAGCCATTCAGAAAATGATCTTTGATTTCTGGGAATGTAATTGTTATTCATAAGATCCATCAAATGGTCTGAAAATGATTTCTAGGTTATGGGTTGTTCAAGGGCTTCTTTTCCACAATTTTCTACAGTGTTGCATACTATGAATCCCAAAGTGCAGCTCCTATTATCTCTTCCTTTAAAACTTGCAGGCTTTTAAAAAATGTAAAGTATAAAAAGAGCGCACCACAATTTGCTAGGAGATTCCACTTTCTATGCGTAACTGAGAACGATTCTCTTATGCATGGTTAGAGAAAGACGCTGTTGAGCCTCCCATCTGGAATGTTATAATTGCTCATCCCAAATCCAAATCTTGGTTCCAAAGCTGTCTAAAACTTTATTGATGTGCGATGAACATAGCGTGTTCAGTATACTGACCGAATCAACCTAGGCAGACATTAATAAGCACCATCAAGTAATCATCTACATGTTGATCATAACCTTGTTCTTCTATTCAAACCAAAGTATCATACACAGTCAGATGCAGGGATAAAGTATGCAGGACCTATCTGCTCTAAGTGGAGAAGCACATTCAGAAGAGATGGTCCATCACATAAGCTTAACTGCTGTCAAAAGCCTCAGAGAGATTCAGGCAATGAAACTGCCTTGAATGCTGTTGTTTATTAGATTACTGGACACTTAAGTCGGGTATTAATGGAATAGATCCAAGCAATTATGTCTGGGAAGAATTGTGCAAATAGCTCACAGTGGAGCTCAGATGGTACTAGAGCAGGGGCGTCAAACTCAAGGCCCAGGGGCCAAATGTGGGGTGCTTAGATCTGGCCCGCGGTGCCTCTACCAGCAAAAATGTAGATCAGGGCCCTCCCGAGCTCAGTGTTTGCTGGCAGAGGGTTGCAGGAGGCTGTCACAGCTGACAATTGGGGCTTGCGAGGGCCACAGGGGGGGAGGTAAGCTCCATTTTCGCTGGCATAGGGTTGCAGGAGGCCATTGCAGCCAAAAATGGAGCTCAGGAGCCTGTTTTTGCTGGCAGAGTGCCATCACAAGTGTCACCGACATGAGTGATGTTGATCTGGCCATAGCCACCCTGGCCATGCCCACAACCCGGATGCAGCCCTCATGAAATCGAGTTTGACACCTCTGTACTAGGAACCCACCTCTGGAGGAAGAAGAGAGAGACCCACATACACACAGAGAGAGGGAGGGAGATGGAGAGAGAGGGAGGGAGGGAGGGGTAGGGGAGTGAGAGGGGAAGGGAAGTGGAGACAGAGAGAGGAAGTGAGGGACGGAGGGAAGGGGAGACAGAGAGAGGGAGGGAGGGACGGAGGGAAAGAGAGAGAGAGAGAGACCCACCATCAGCCAAAAACGAAGCTTCAACTGACTGAAGTAAATGAATTTAGGCCCACCTAGGGTGGAGTTATAGCTGCAGCTTCTCCCGTTGATTCATATTTCTTCTCCAAGCTAAAAATAAAGCCTTTTATAACTGAAGCCTCTCCTTTGAGCTTCCATCCCTCAGGACAGCCTCACTGAACTGCCTGGAGGGGCTTTTGTGAACAGAGAACTCAGTAAATGTGATCACAACATACTTTACCGCATGAGGTGAGTCCCAAAGGAATCGCCCCCATGAAATTCCTAAACACCAAGGAAAGGTAAAGCTGCCTGTCTAATCTATGGAAATGGAACTCTCAGGCATCCTCAAACAGAAATTTGAAAGAACAAACTCAGCTTCAAAGGACAACTTTCCTCTCCCTCCCCCCTCTTTCTCCACAAAGAAGGGGGAAGGAAGACTTTGACGAGATTATTCTCTCCCCCCCCCCCTAAATTTCATACATAGTAATTACCAACTATCCTAAGCACCCAGATTACTTAGCATAAATTGTCAAAGTAAATTGGCTATTCTTTCAACATTGATAAATTATTCTTCTATTGTGGACGCTGGCTTGATCATTCAAATACAGTAATTTTCATTTATTTAATGTCTTCAACAATTTTGGAGTAACTACTGTGCCTTTTTTTTAAAGAAACCCATTACGTCCTTGTTATTGTATGGCAAACTGGTCCATCCAGGTTTAAAACAAGATAATCAATGAGCGGGAGGCGGAGGTCATATTGAAAGAAACTCTAAAGACGACAGGCTGAGGAGCAAAATTAAATAAGTGTTATCCCTAGGCAAATTTTTGTCACTTGATTAAAATTTCACAATAGGGTGGAACTGAATCTGAGAGGTCAGATATAACCATTTCCAATGTTACTGAAGAAAGCCTCTTAGCCTGCCTTGGTTTTCTATTGTCCTACATAACACTAATGGTTTTCTCCCCACAAGAGAAAGAACATTGAGTGAAGTACCATAAAAAGCCAGCTTTCCATAAAAAAACCAATACAGTGATAACTCAAAATGCACTTAAGATCTAAGTATCCATATCTATTCATGCACACAGAAATCCACACATATGTAAACTTTATGATTGATTTCAACTTTATGATTGAAATCTAATCATCTTTTTCCTATATCTATCTATCTATCTATCTATCTATCTATCTATCTATCTATCTATCTATCTATCTATCTATCTATCTATCTATCTCTATATCATCTAACTATCTAATCTATCTCCTCTCTGTACTTGTTTAAATTATGTTTCCACAGGTAGGGTGGCTGGTGACATTTCACTCCCAGCCCCCATCTGTACATTTAAATAAGAATATGGAAATTTCCCCAAAAAATCTATGTACTCTTGTCTTATGATGCATTTGCCTTTTCAACAATTGGCAAACAATAAGCCTAACAATATGCTGCAAGGAAGATTATTTATGGCTAAATAGTTCAGAATATGCACTTTTACTTTGGAGTGTTGTTTCATATTTTTCATAATAACAACACCCAAAAATACTCGGTTATAGGAAAAAGGAAGTCTTCAGCTAGTAATCTTGGATATCAAAACATCAAGACTTGAGCCAAGCCAGGGAACAAAATTCATTATCCTAACCAAGAATGTTAAGAATGTTAAACACATATGCACAACAGATATACAAAAGGAACATATAAAATTGTGTACAAAGGATCATATGAAAGATTGGGCACAAAAAAAATCTTTATAAAATATAATATACTGTACATTATATTATACATATAATACATATAACATACACATTATATAAGTAAGTATATTATATTTTATAAAGGTTTTTTGTGCCCAGCCTTTCATATGAATATACAAATTATACTCGTGTATAGAGATACAAATATAAATTACATCAATATAAGAGAAGAGTGGGCTAAATTAATTAATTAAAACTTTAGGGGATTTTTGAAAAAGACAGCTAGACAAAGTGGACTAAGAACCTGTGAAACTAATGCAGATCATACAAAAACTGATTCCAAATTGATGATATGCTAGTGGTCACCTTTAAACCATCTTTTTTTGTGATTGACCACAATTAATTTGGTTCCACTTTTCATAAAAACGAAATAATAGTTGCTTTCGCTAGCTCTGCTGCATCTTGTCTATGGATCATTCATGTCCCAAAGATGAAAAGTCGGTGTTAGTGGGGGGGCAGAGATCGTCCCCTAGGCCCCTAACATATGGGGTGCCTCAGGGCTCGGTCTTATCCCCCCTACTATTCAACATCTACATGAAACCGCTGGGAGAGATCATCCGCAGGCACGGGATCAGATACCATCAATATGCGGACGATACCCAGTTGTATCTGTCCGCCCCGTGCCAACTCAATGAAGCGGCAGACGTGATGAACCGAGGCCTTGAGGCCGTTATGGACTGCTCAACCCAGAAAAGACCGAGTGGCTGTTGTGCTTCCCTCCCAAAGATTCGATCAATATTCCATCACTCAGGCTGGGGGGTCAAATTCTATACCCCTCAGAGAGGGTTCGCAACTTGGGAGTCCTCCTGGATCCACAGCTATCGTTTGACCACCACCTGACGGCTGTGACCAGGGGGGCATTCGCCCAGGTTCGCCTGGTGCGCCAGTTGCGACCCTACCTGAATCGGGAGGCTCTCACAACAGTCACTCGGGCCCTTGTGACCTCTAGGCTGGAATACTGCAATGTGCTCTACATGGGGCTGCCCTTGAAGAGCATCCGGCGACTTCAGCTAGTACAGAACGTGGCCGCGCGAGCGATTGTGGGTGCACCTCGGTTCACCCACATAACACCTATCCTCCGCGAGCTGCGCTGGCTACCTGTCGATCTCCGGATGCGCTTCAAGGTGCTATTAGTCACCCATAAAGCCCTGCATGGTAGTGGATCTGGGTACTTGAGAGACCGCCTTCTGCCAATTACCTCCCTGCGACCAATTCGATCTCATAGATTGGGCCTCCTCCGTATTCCATCGGCCAGCCAGTGCCGGCTGGCAACTACAAGGAGGAGGGCCTTCTCAGTAGTAGCCCCGACCCTTTGGAACGAGCTCCCCGTGGAGATTCGTACCCTCTCCACCGTCCAGGCCTTCCGCACAGCCCTTAAGAACTGGCTAGCCCGTCAGGCCTGGGGATAAGGATAGCCGCCCCTCCCGAATGATGAATGTATGTTGCTTATTACTTTTATTATATGTGTCTATGTCATTGTTTGTGTTCCCCCTCCCTGATTTTATGTGAGCCGCCCTGAGTCCCCTCAGGGAAAAGGGCGGCCTACAAATGTTAATAAAATCTAAAATCTAAATCTAAATCAAAGATACTTTTTTCCAAAAGTCAGCTCGACTTTTTTAGTTAGTTAGAAAGTTAGTTAGAACTGAAGAAGCTTCTTGGATGAGAAGTGAAGCATTTCCAAAGAAAAAACCCCAAGAAAGTCCATTTGCCTTCTGGAAAAAGCATCTTTGGGACAACCTGGTGTCACTTCTTTTAAATAATGAATAACTTACACCATGTGGAACAATATTTTTCAGAAATATTAAGTGTTTCAAATGTTTTGGACTAGGATCATTAGGACTGGAATTCCTACCATTCCTCACAATTAGTCATACAGTAATTGTTGAAGTCAAGCCAAAAATGGAGGTTAGCTTCCCTGATATATTTCTTGTGATTTATCATCATTCCTAAACCCATCAGGTGTTTGTGATGGTATTTGGCAAGGTACAGGAAAAAAGGAAGTCTTCGGTCCACAAACCTAACTGATCTACCATGTTGGCCCATCTGACTTGTGATTTCTGTCTCCTGAAATCCAATCCTCCTCCAAACCTTTCTGCCTCCTGCTTTTAAAGCCAGGATATCCAACCTTGGCAACTTTAAGACTTGTGGACTTCAACTCCCAGAATTCCTCAGCCAGTCCACAAGTCTCAAAGTTGCCAAGATTGGACACTCCTGTTTTAGAGTACGAGCCCTGCTTGTAGGAAGCACAACTAGAATACAGTTCTGTGTTCTGGCAAGTCATGTCTACTTCAAAGAGAAAATCTGCAGAATGAAGAAAATTGACAAGAAAACTATGACTGGACACCTGAAAGTTTAGCTTTGCAAAGAGAGAGAAAAACGTTTCAAAGCATGCATACCATTTTAAAAGAGTTGCTTTCTTGGACCAGGATCCTCTCATTGGTGAGATGAATTGAGTAAAGTGACCCTATTCTCTACTGAAGGAATAGTTACAATATTAAAGGAAGGTAGGGAAACCTGGATTCACTTATTAGGCTTTGAACAGTTTCTTCTCAGTCTAATCCAGCAATTTCAAGACAGTTTTGAGTGTGAAAGAGGGAAGAACAACCATATACACCATAGTGTGCTCTTTGAAGAGAGGAGAAAATAAAATAAAAATCATAAATATGGAAATGATCTAATTAGTCTATGCATGTGGTTGATGCGATCTAGCTCATTGATTTACCATCCTATATGATTGAATACCTTGAGTTATTAGCAGAGTTGGTCACCACTAATAGCTGTAGTGATATCAACACTAGCTACTAATATCTGCAGATGTCTATATGATCTGAGATTTCAGCCCATATTATGAGCTGTAATTCTTATACTGGAAGGAAAGAGAAAGAGAAAATGACCAGAGGCATAGTGGATAGACTCAGTTACAATGGCAATGCGTGCATTATTGGAAGACCTAGACGAACAGGTTAAGGAAAGATCCTATTGGAGAAAATCTATGCAGTTGCTAAGATTCATCATCACCAATATGATGGCGCACAGTCAAAATCAATAAAATATTTATACAATGAAGTCCCATGGAAAGGGCATATTGATGGAGCAATATTGCCCCAAAAAGTTGGGTGGTTTTCAATAGTATACATAACCCTCAACTTACAACCACAGTTGGGACTGGAATTTCAGTTGCAAAGCGATGCAATTGTTATCAAGTGAGCCATCCCATGATTGAACCAAGCCCCGAATTATGATCACATAAGCACAGGGATGGTTGTGACTATTGTAACTTCCAGGACAGGTCATAAATCACTTTGTCCTGGGAGTTGAAGTCTGCTGTCCTAAGATCAAACCATTGTTAAATGAATGTTGTAACTCAGGAACTACCTGTAGGTTCTGCAGAAAGAACTTTGCCATGAAAGCCAAGGAAAGGTTGATCATCTAAGGGGTGGGTTTCAGCCGGTTCGGACCGGTTTGGGTGAACCAGTAGCTCCAATGATCAGCTGAGAACAAACCAGTTCGCTCTGACAATCAGGTGGGCCCTCCCTCCTTCCCTTGCGCTTTACTTACCTATATCCTCTCAGCTGATTAGCGCAGCAGAGCAGATTGCCGCGCCTCAGCTGTGTTACTCCCCAAGCAGAAACATTGAAGGCAAGTTTTGGTAAAGCTGCACATGCGCATGCACCTAAAAACATGTGATCAATGAAGGATCCCACCACTGATCATCATAATATATTTTTCAACACACGCACACTCTTTGTAGAACTTTGTAGACCTTCTGCCACACAAACGGATTACAACAAAAATAAAAAGAATGCACTTTTTTTTGGTACTTTGGAATTTAAAAAACAAAACCTCAATTGGATCACAAGAGTTTCAACATAATGAAACCCCCTAGAAGCACAATTAAAAGATCCAGAGCTTGATGTAGTCAAAAAAAGAAACTGCTTTGTCTAGCCTCATCTTGATGACCTTGTTTTATTTCTGCTTGAATCTGGACTATCATATAGAAGAAACCATAACTTTGGGCTTCTTCAGTTGAAGGAGGGCAACTATGAAGCCCCGAAGGATTGTGAGCAGTCTCCTTTTTCAAACCTGTCAGAAAAAGAGCCTAAAAGTGAGTGGCAACCTATTAAGGTTACACAATGAAGACAAACACAGCAGCTGTGTTGCCAGAGTTCTGATCTATGTGTAAATGCTTTTTGATTAAAAAAAAGGCATTTAATAAGTCTCTTATCATTAATTTAACATTAGGACAGATAAGTGGCAAATATTCTGTATCACAGTTCTGCTCTCCAGAAAAATTAATTTGGTTTACCCCTTCTGTTCCCACTCTGCCAAACCCAGCTTTTGAAAACAGGTTTGTATTTTCTGCGTTGTGAGACGGCCTATTTCCATTTGTCAATTGGAGTGTATTAAAAGGTTATTAAGCTCTTCCATATTCAGAGCAAGCTGAGGGGAGGGAGTAAGATGGTGTGTGTGTGTGTGTGTGTGTGTGTGTGTGTGTGGAGAATAATGGAAAAACTTTGTTAAAATGTTAGGCAGCGGTTAATATAGTTATCATTATTGTGCCCTTTATATCTACATTACAATTTTGTCACTGGCTCAATATAATATCGGGAAATTCCCTTAAAATAAAAACTAGCGAGTGTGTTATGAAATTACAGCCAGGACAGATGGCCAGATCCTGTCACTGGAAATAAAAGTAATGTTATAAGTGTATAACTCCATTGGGGAAATTGAGTACCATAATAAAGTAGACTTCCACTTTCCGCAATGAAATTCAATGACTGTTGAGGAGTTTAGGGTTTAGAAAATTGAAAAATGAAACCTTTGGTTTTTCGCTGCTGTTTGATGATGTGTAGCAAGTCCCTTTATGGACTGAGGCTAACATCCAAATAGTAACAAGCTTGCAGTGAATAGAGCCCACAGAGGATAAGCTACTAAATCTTGCAATAAAAGCTGTGTGATTTACAGTAAATTCCAGAGGGCTGACAGCACCACAGCTGAGGGCATAAACACTTCTTTCATGACTGAGGCTTCAGTCAGCTCTGTCTGCTGTGAAGTACAATTGAGCAGTGAGGCGTGCTGCTTACCAGCAATGACTTTGATAAATAACTAGGAAGTCCCACTGTTGGCTTAAAACTAGAAGTTGTTCAGTTGCAATTCTGCATTTGTCCTGCTTTAATGGGTATGGAAGTGGCTTTAGCTGTAATCTGTCAGTGATTGATTAGGCCTTCCCGAATCCCTTCTCCGTTCAGTTTGCAGCTCCCCAGCTGGCCACGGTTAAAAAAACCAAAATTGGTACATATCTGATTGCCCTCTTATGAGGCAAGTAAACACCCTTAATTCTGCTCAAGTGAGTGTGAGTTAAACGGCCACCGCTGATAAATTGTGGACAACAAGGCGATGCGTCTGAACAATTTAGCGCATCCGCATGTGCCTGGCTTTTGCTGCAGTTTAAAATTCCAATCAGCCAAAGGTATTTTATGTACGGGCCAAGAGGCCAACAATGGTGGAGAATATTGAGGATGACATAGGAGCTTTCCTTGGGTAAACTGGTTGGGGGCATTCATTAAATACACCAGCCAAGTCAGATCTGGGAGAAGACCAAAATGACGAGGCCTATTTATTTATATATTAATATTAATCTCTGGCTCGAATGTTTTTGGAATATCATCCACTCTGGGCTTGGGAAGGAAAAAGCAGTTTACAGTTGGTATAATTGGTCATCTGTGAGCTGCGTTTGGCTGAGCTACCGTGATGTCCTGGCATATTAATAAACATTCCAATGTTGTTAAGCACAAGGTGTCGGCAACGAAATGCTGACAAAGGAATTTTTTTTTTTAAATGAGAAATCAATTCGGATTGGAGAAAACTTGATCAGGATTCTACAAGCATACAGGATTATGCTGTAGAAAGGCAGGGATAAGGATGCTATTTAAGCAAGAAAGTTCCCAGTTGTTCAAGGCAGAGGAAAGAAATCTCCAAAGATGGAAGAACTGAAAAACAAGTTTCTCCATATAGATTTGAATTGCTTTGGTGATGGAAGCAGCTATTAAACTAGTGCAATAAACAAATTAGTCAATGATCTGATGGAAGGTGAGCCGTAGAGCACAGGTGTCAAACTCGCAGAATCACGCTGCTGTCATGTGACATATGGTGACATTTTCCCTTCGCGGAGCTGAGGTGGGTGTGGCCTGCGTGTGACACATCCGGCTCATGGGCCACCAGTTTGATGCCCCTACCTTAGAGGAAGAATATATGGAGAATATGTGTAACATAAAAACGGTTCATATGTTACTCCCAATAATCTCTCAGAAGGCAACTACATGCTGTAGTACTACATACAGGAACTACTACACAGAAGAGCGAGATGAGTTTTTCATTCTGAAATTGCCTCTTCTTTTTTTTTTCTCCATTCCATTTTATCCTTTTCTTCCTTTTGGACAATCAGTTCTGATTTTGACTTTTATTGTCAAAGCTGACCAGTTCTTGTGGCCTATATCCTTCAAATTGTTCCATTGTTCTTTTGGGATTGTTTACAGTGACAAGACAGGGGGGGAAAAACATTGGAGAAAAGAGAATGGATGTGTTCTTATTCTTGTTTTGTACATATATGTGTGTCATATAGCATCTACTCCTAATAGGGGGATTTATGCAATGTTGGCAAGTAAGGTAGTTTCTAGATTAGAGAGCCTAGCTTGTATTGAATTGCATGAACCCACCTAGGGTAAAATTAGGTTTTGGTTGAACTTCTGGAATATTGGCCCAAACTGACCAACTTTATCTTACCATTTGCAGGAAATGTAGTACATGACACAGATATAATTAACGAGATTAGCCCAATCTCTACCTTTCCATATTACAAAACTTTTTTTTTCTGCTTTTAAAATTAAATCCATCAAGGATTTACAAAACAGTGTGATTATATAGAGTGGAATTGGAGGGGAGGGATGGGTTGAGCAAGTTAAGATGTATTAAAAATGGTGCAGTGATTTGATTATTATCACTGTCTTTTTTTTATTATCACCTTCATTCCCTCCTTTCTCCCTTTTGGGGAATCTTCTGCCATTAGCATACATCTCAGAGAGTTGAAAATCTGAAAGCTCTCTGTAAGGCCTATTGAAAACAACCAGTTTAGAAATCTAGCTAGTGGCATTAAAAATAATGCTAGTACAAACAGTATGGAGTTTCCAGGCATTTGATCTGCCTTTCCACATGATCCTATCTATATTTTTGTTTGATTCTCCCCACCCACTACCCCTCACTATTGTTCTCACTGGATCAGCAATCTTCCTGTGCAACAGCCTTCCAGTGGTGTGCGAGTGTATTTGAGGCTCACCTGTGTAAAGAAATGTAACAATAATCTCTTCCTCCAAATGAAATAAGGGATGGGATTGTTCTCTAAGTCTTTTGAAAGGGAATGCTGTGCGGTGATGCAGTGTCTTGCTCCACAGGTAGATCAGCTGTAGTTTTTGGGCTGTTGTTTATCCTGCAGATACCGCCAATTCATTTAATTAGATGAGGGTACTTCTGTAGGGAGAGAGTCAACCTATTCTCCAAAGCACCTAAGGGTAGGACAAGAAGCAATGGGTGGAAACTAATCAAGAAGAGAAGCAACTTAGAACTAAGGAGAAATTTCCTGACAGTTAGAAAAATTAATCAGTGGAACAACTTGCCTCCAGAAGTTGTCAATGCTCCAACACTGGAAGTCTTTAAGAAGAGATTGGACAACCATTTCTCTGAAATGGTATAGGATTTCCCAGCTTGAACAGGGGGCTGGACTAGAAGACCTCCAAGGTCGTTTCCAACTCTGTTATTCTGTATATTTACTCTCCTCATACAGTTCGTAGTATTATAATAAATATCTGCCATCCCTTCTTTAATAATTGTTAGATCTGTAAATGTAGAAGAAATAAGGATTAGAATAAAGTATATTTTCAACGTAAATAATTTTTCCCAAGGTTTTCATTCATTGCCCTGGTAGTTTCCTGGTATTAGAATTCAATTACTATTTCCTAAACACCAATACTTGGAAAATCTATCTGGACATCCCTTGCTAATTATCTATTTCAATAAGCCAAATTAAAAGTAAGGAGATGAATCTCCTTTAAATGTAGGACAGGGTAAAAGCAGAATATGAATAGTGGCAAAGCATGGGCTTTGTATCCAATGGTCTCACTTGACATCAGTCAATATTCTGTACTGCTAGGAGACCCCCTGCATCTACATCCAACTACCAACCATATCTTTGTCCTGAGATCAGGCACAAAACATCAATCCAAGTAGCAAGCCATATTCCAAAGCTATTGCCAGCCTCTCCCGATGTTTAAAGCATATTAACAAATCTATCAGTCTCCCCAGCAGAGCCTGGCAGGGCTTCCAGCACACTCAGCATTGCACAGCGTGGCAGACCGTGGCTCAGTTTGGTTGGGAGGCTTGAACTTGGCTGCAAGCCCCTCAGGCATACAACAAGATAAGCATCTTTACTGCAAACCACAAGGAAGCCATTTGGTTTATCTCCATCAGAGTGAAGCTGCAGATTTCCCCTTACACACCGAGCAGTTGAAACCCACGGACTTGACTTCCCACTATTGTCCAATGGCATATTTGCTGTGTGCTTCATGGCCTTGGAACTGCACAGTTGCTTGCTTGTTTAGTTTGTATGGCTGCCCAGTCACCATGCATCCTTGGAAAGCTGGTGCACAATTGAAAATATCAACGGAATATCTCAACAAAAATTAAATGACATTTTTCTTGGGGATGCTTATAGATCTGTATCAAATAAAGCCCTCAAAACAGGTCCAACCAAAAAAGAAGAACCAGGTTTTGAACACCTTATGAAGGGTCAATAGACTTGGAGTCATCCAGATAGCAGAGAGTACAGATTGCACAATACAGGCCCAATAATGGAAAAACCATGCCTCCTGGCTCTCATTTCCAGGAAAGTCTCGCAAATTGTCGTACCTGCCTAAAGGCATAATGGCTGTATAAGCTCTCACAGCCAGGAGTTTGATCCTGACAGGCTCAAGGTTGACTCAGCCTTCCATCCTTCCAAGGTCAGTAAAAGGAGGACCTGATTGTTGTGGGCAATATGCTGACTCTGTAAACGGCTCAGGGAGTGCTGTAAAGCTCTATGGAGCTGTATATAAGTCCAAGTGGTGTTGCTGTTACTATTGCTATAAGCTGAGGTAATGCTCCGAACTCTGCAAGGTGGGTTGGGTTGAGCAATATCCAAGTTTCCCACAGTGCCTCCAGTTGAATTCAACCCTGATATATCAGGGGTTAATGATGTCTTTGCATAAATTATAGCGAGAGCTTTCTTCTAACATTATATGTGAATGAGGACAGCCAACCTCACTTAATATCTGGTTTAAATCTAGATTTGAAGTACAGCCAGATTGCCACCATAGCTGAATCACTAGAAACAAGTCTAGAGTCCCTCTGCTAAAGACATTTGAAAATTAGCATTGCACAATCTTAAAAATAATAATAATAAAATATTTATAGTTTATCCTCACCCCTAATATAGGTATTTGATTCCATGCTCTCTCTCTATTTAGAATGCAATGAAACTAACCCATTTCTTCCTTTTCCATTGTCTGGCTGTAGCACTATCCTACTAACACCTTGATTTCCCTAAAGTCCTCCTCTCAATAGCCTTCTCAAGAATCATCTAGAGACTCTCTGGAAAAATGAGGAAGGAGGGAAGACACCAGTGCTATCAGAGAAGTAGAGAGAGAAAAAGTAGGAGGGAAAAAGATAGGGTGGGGAACTGGGGAAAGAGAAATGAGAGCCTCAGTTTTACCAGCCACTATAGATAATAAAAAAATGATAGATAGATAGATAGATAGATAGATAGATAGATAGATAGGTAGGTAGGTAGGTAGGTAGGTAGGTAGGTAGGTAGGTAGATAGATAGATAGATAGATAGATAGATAGATAGATAGATAGATAGATAGATAGATAGATAGATAGATAGATGATAGATAGATGATGGATGATGAATGAATGGATGGATGATAGGCAAACAGATTCTCCTAGTTGATGTTGTTGATGATAAGGCCATTTTGTCCAAGCAAATTCCAACAAAAATGAACTCTTCCCAGGCAAAGATGATAGATAGATAGATAGATAGATAGATAGATAGATAGATAGATAGATAGATAGATAGATAGATGATAGATAGATAGACAGACAGACAGACAGACAGACAGACAGACAATAGATAGATAATAGATAGATGAGAGACAGAAAGAGAGATTGAGACCGACACACACACACACACACACACACACACACACACACACACAAAGAGACAGGAAGAGAAAGAGAGAGATCACTATGGATGTCTGCAGGGAGGGCAGCAGAAGTGCAAAATAAATGACAACATATATGCAGCTGATGCAAATTACGTAAGTGGTGTCATTTGTTTGATGACTTTATGATAAATAGGATGGCTTGTTTAGGAAGCTTATGTCATTTACCTTCTTTTTTGTAAGCTCCTGATATGAGCAGACATCAATGGGAGAGCTGTATGAGGAAGATAGTTTTGGAAATTCTTGCTTGAAAGCCATCAATCGAACGTAAGAAGAACATTTGGTACATTCTGTGTCACAAGAAATTGGTGACAGGAACACAAGGGCATCCAGCTAATTCAAATTACTGCACTGGCCTTTTTATTTTTTTCTCTTTAACACAGAAGTTAATAAATACCAACGAGAAAAGATAAAAGAGTTTCCATAAAAGTGTATTGCGGGGTTAGCTTCGTGCCTCTTTCTTTGGGATGGTATTTTAATATCACTTTAAGGCTTTTTGGTCTTCTCTTAATTGGAGCAACCATTTAATCAGTCTGACAGACTGTCCGCTGATAAGCCAATTAACAGGCTTCTACTGTCATCATAAAAAAAAAGCCCACACCACCATCTCTCTAATAATAAATTATAATTGTTGTGTGCTTCAGCCTGGAGATCTTTTCTTGCTTTAACCAAACGTAGAAGCTCTTGCTCCATCTTACAACCAATAGAAAATCTAAACAAGAAAAAGCAAAGCAAAAAAAGAAAGAAAACCACAATCTTTAACATTAATCATTTTCCTGCCTCTGGCTAATTTTGATGAGATTTAGAGCGCAATTCCTCAGGCCTTCCTACTGAAAAAGACAATTCCTGATCTCATTAGGATTTCTTTCCAGAACAGGTCAGTTTTGCAAGATTGCAGCAACAGGGTCTTTCCTGGTATACAATGGGATGCAAATCCTTCCCTGTGATATTTCTAAGCTGAGCACTTTTGTTGCTCTTCTGGAAGATGTTCCCAAATGTCCCCTTTTATCACAATCTCCCAAATAGCCTGAGGAGGAGGTGGGGGGGGGGAATCACAGCTCTTTGTTTCATTCAAATAAACTCTTCTGTGACTAACAAGGGTAAGTTTGAATATATTTTTAATGCAGTGGTGGGATTCAATTTTTTTTACTACCGATTGTGTGGGCGTGGCTTGATGGGCTTGGCTTGGCTTGGTGGGCATCTTGGTGGGTGTGGCAGGGGAAGGATACTGTAAAATCTCCATTCCCAACCCACTCCAGCGGAAGGTTACTACAAAATCCCCATTTCCTCCCCATCCAGCGGTAGGTCACTGCAAAGTCCCCATTCCCCCCCCCCCGATCAGCTGGGACTCAGGCGGCAGAGAATAGATGGGGGTGGGGCCAGCCAGAGGTGGCATTTACCGGTTCTCTGAACTACACCAAATTTCTTGTACCAGTTCTCCAGAACTGGTCAGAACCTGCTAAATACCACCTCTGCTTTAATGTAAGAAACATTTAAAAAATTAACATTTCTCCAAAATCAATTGATATGGTGATTGACAGATTGGTATTTGGGTTGAGTTAATTCATCTAAAATATTTCTGAACACAGTTCAGACAGTTCCCTGCATACTGGATGGAAATAGATGATGATCATTACTTAATTAATAAAGAACAAGGGCTGACTCTCACCGCCTCCCACCCTGCTTCTATCCAAGTGAGTCATGGAAAAAGTAGGTTTTTCCCTAATGGAAAAACAAGGCCTGGAGCCAATCTGAAACCTGATCAGTTTCATTCTAGACCATTCAAGGTGTCAAACTCATGGAGCCACGTTGGCATCATGGGACGTATTGTGACTCCCCCCCTTCGCTAAACTGAGGGTGGGCGTGGCCAGCCTGTGATGTATCTGGCTCACAGGCCACGAGTTTGACACCCCTGTTCTAGACTATTTAGCCCAGTCCTTGCAACATCTGAATTAAGCCAGATCATTTGAAATAGATTTTGCCACACCTTTATTGCATGTGCCCTGTACATAGTGGTGTCGGAGCTACCCAACAAAGAGGACCGTTTAAATGCACAAAAACCAAACCAGTAGCTTTTCACGAATTGTGTCTGAAATGAGATCACTTTGGAACATTGAGAAAAAAATGTAATACCTGATATCACATTTAAACTCATTGATAAGTGGTTTAAAATGCAAGTCACATTTAGCAGCAATATTCCTCAAGGTTCCCAATCTTTATTAATATTATACCTAAGAAGCTCAGCTCCTCTATCATCTAACCAAAGAGAGAGAGAGTTGCCACAGAAAACGTAAGTGGGAATAACAGGAAGATAGAAAACAAACAATAAATATGTCACACCATGCCAAAAAAGTTAGCCCACCGAATCCGAATAGAAAAAATCCAGACTCCCACTAGATGGCAGCAAAGCATCAAAGCAAAGCATTGAATTATCGATGACAGTCATCTGGGTTTGTGTCCCCAAGACTGGAATAGATTTTTTTTTGTAAATCCACCCTGATTCAAAGCAACTGAATTGGTTTGAGGCTATTCCACCCCCTCCACCATCGCCACATCGTAGACCTGTACCCTGAGAAATAAGGCTGGTGGAAAAGCTTTCAATTGCTTTGCGCTGTGGAGGGGAGACCCAGCTCGTGTCACTCAACTTTCCTGTCTTGATAGCAGCAAGAGATGGTGAAGAGAAGCAGAAGCCTAGAGAGCTTGTTTGTCGTAGCCAGGAGAGAGGTCATTAAGGAGACCCCGAGGAATACTACTACAGTTATTAATTAGGGCTTAAGGGCCTAGTCCTGTAAAGCGCGCCGTTGTATGGTTTGGTGAGGTGGCAAGAGCTTAAGTCACAAGAGGCTGGTTACCTGAATCAGGACCGACTGTCTTAATAAAAAGACTGGGTGCATTATTTGGGGAGGCAGATGGGATTTAAATGAATCTAATAATGATTTTCAACTGATGTAAAAAAGAAATCCAGTAAAACTAGCCATGGAGGGAAACAATTGCTTGGTATAGATTCACACCACCAAGGATATGATTAGTTACCTAGAAGACTAGTTAGATCCCGATTGTCTCCAGCATGATAAACTAGATCTCATCTCCTCTATTCCAGCGGCCTACCATTTAGTTAATTTCTACTTTTGAAAGTTGAATTTCTTTACTTTTTAGTATTAGTCATGTATTACAAGAATTAACATAAAGGTGATAATGCATGATCTTTATATGCGTCCTATTAAAATGAAGCTATTTTTAATACTTTTAAGAGGCCTATCAGAAAACACAATTTATATCCTCAAAGTATATTTTGTCAGATTCAAGTATAATTTTTGCATTCATATTCTTTTATGAATTTTAATGGAGACACTTAAATTGTAATTATTCCTCTCAGCTCAAACGCAGGTAACAAATGGAATTCAATCAGTGTTTGCGCATAATGACCATCATTAAGAGAGAAATAATAATGACATTCTCTCTGCATTAAACTTGCAGACTCTTTACACAATGATCTGAATACCATTATTGATCTCCATGGAGATATGCAATTGTCACCTATTCTGCATAATATCTGAATGTTAAATACATTTGTTGGAACAAATATTTTAATGAATATAGTCAGTTCCACTTAATTAACTATCTGATAACTGAATATTTTACTTAATAATTCAATGTGGAACATCAAAATTGTCCTTTAAAAAAACCCAGATACACTCGGTATTAAAGGAATATAGATGTACATAACAATGTAAAGAATTTCCCCTGAATTTCTTTAAGGTTTCTGTATGAGAGCATCAACTAGCTATTTAAATAGTACTTGCTTTCCTTTTCTGCTTTATTCTGTCCTTTTAGAAGCTTGCAAGGGAAATCCGCGTCAATATCTAAGTAACAATTTCATGTATGTTGCCCCGCTAGCATATAATTGTAGGATTGGTCAAGTGGGATTGGTTGATGTATTCATTCTGAGCAGGAAATTGCTCGGTTTTATACTTTCCATGTTGTTATATGGCTTTGTTAACCCATGTTTAGTAACAAAAATGAAGCAGGAATCTAGAGTATCTTTTCTCGTTCTTATGAAGTCAAACCTGCTAGCTTGGAAGATACGTTTGTTTTCAAAGGGTGATCTGTACCATCCGTTTTAAAAATGTGATTATGTGAAACTAATTAACAGAAGAAAAGTATAAATACTTATCCCAGTATTATCGAAATAATATATAATAACATCTAATAATCATGGCGATACAAAATGTAATATAAAAAAAGGAAGAAAGAGCTAGAATAATAGTGGTAAAGAATGTCCCTCTAACTGTAATGATATTGCTCAAATTCTCCTGTCAAAACAAAAACAATCATAATACAAATGTTAAGTTTCTAATACAAATTCTGTTTTGGAAGCAAAGTGTTTGTTCAATTTATATTTCACAGAAGCCAAAAATCTATTTTGGACAGGAGATGAATGAGATGGGTAAGGAAATAATGATCATATAATTATCCCTTCTAAAAAGTTAATTTTAATCAACTATTGCTTCTATTTTTACATGATGTCATTGCAATAATTGATCTCCAATAAGGGCTTTAGAGGTACCACCATTCCGAGGACAGTGATGTAACTACATCCCTATTAATATGAAAAAGCTATTTCCTGTTCCATCTGTTTAATAAAATCTCCCTCATTCAGGAAAGATACATTCAGGGGTCATTTAAATAATGCATTCAAATGTTATAAAATAAAGGAATACACTTCATTGCTAGTTTGAAATTGTAATAGCTGTATCATATGCTTTGATTTTAAATCAAAGAATGAAGTATCAGGAAATAATCATGTTGAAAAACAATTTCTACGTTCAGATGGAAGGAAAACATATTCACATTGGAAAGATTAATACAATGCCAAATATCCATTCAAATCTATACATACTTGTACTCTTGCAAAATGTTATGAATCCAAGAATATAATTTGGGAGCTGGAATGGTGAAACTTTGAAAAGAATCAGAAATTTCATTAAAATGATACCAAACCACTGCATTGTCCACAGATTAGGAATACAGATGTTAAAGACAATTAGGCATTTATTCCGAGAATCTGTGTTAGACCATATCAATTCAGGAATTGTAAACTAAGTGCAACAGTAAGTATTAAAGGTAACCAAGTCAATCAGATATTTCATTTCCCTCCTTAAAAAAAACAACAACAACTCAGGGATGAAATCCAGCAGGTTCTGACAGGTTCTAGAGAACTGGTAGCGGAAATTTTGAGTAGTTCAGAGAACCGGCAAATGCCATCTCTGGCTGGACCCAGAGTGGGGTGGGAATGGAGATTTTGCAGTATCCTTCCTCTGCCACACCCACCAAGCCACACCATGCCCACCAAGCACGCCCACAGAACCGATAGTGAAAATTTTGAATTTCACCACTGCAACAACCCTAGGTAACACCTGTATATGCTTAGCTGGAGATCCCAGTCCTTGAACAGTTCATATTAGCGTGGGGTATTATTAATACCATACAGTGGTGAAATTCAAATATTTTACTACCGGTTCTGTGGGCGTGGCTTGGTGGGTGTGGCAGGGGAAGGATACTGCAAAATCCACATTCCCTCCCCATTCTGGAGCCAGCCAGAGGTGGCATTTGTTGGTTCTCCAAACAACTTAAAATGTCTGCTACCGGTTCTCCAGAACCTGTCAGAACCTGCTGAATTTCACCCCAATACCATATTTTGCATATCTATCCATGCCGTATCCATATGCTTAGCTGGAGATCCCAGTCCTTGAACATTTCATATTACAGTGGATATTTTAACTAGGTATTATTAATATTAAAAACAGTGAGCAAGGAATAGGCATCTTGCATATCTATCCATACCAAAACCTGTCCCAAGTCCTGCCATTACAATAGTCAGAAAAAAATAAAATAAAGGATCATTTAATAATACTCTTCTGCAATCACAAAGGAGCAGCATTTGTATGTATCATCTGGAAAATAGAAATTCCAGCATCATATACCCATTTCTATTGTTAGGTGTGCTCTCAGGGATTTGAACAAAAAATGCCTCAGCCAAGATTGCTTCACGATTTCATACCAAAATACTGAACAGATTCTGTCCTCTGGGCAAAACAAAGCCTCTTTTCATTAGGGATAGGATATTCAGGTAATATCAGCTTTAGAAATTTTATTCCGTGTTGGGAAAGAGAAGAAGGAAATGCCATTTGTTGTCTCCCTTCTCGCCCCAATCCCTCCCACGACACCCACACATTATATTACATCCACAGATTATCCAGTTGTGCTGCTAGACAGGATTCTGTAGCCCACATAAAGATAATTATAGAATCACTATCCAATGCATAGTCATAATGAGGTGGACATTGATAGGTAGGCCAGCTTTCTGAAGAACATGACAATAAGGTGCTTCTGGATTTCTATTCAAATTTTAAATTTAAAAATCGGTTATGTGTGACAAAGTCGGTCGAGGCTTCCATAACTACCAGTTATACTAGAGTAGCAATTCCAGAGTGGGCAAGAACCACATCAGAATACGGTATGTAGGTCAGAATTGTTGCATGGATGAAACCTGATCCTAATCATGGGACAAAAAGACCCCAGGATTTCAGACATTGTATAAAGGTATTGTACAATTAATGATATGTCAATGTCTTTGATACTTCTGATCAAGAGTGGAAGAAAGAAAAGGAATGAAGGGAAAGAAGATAAGACGGGAAAGGAGGAGAGGGGATAGGGGAGGGGAGGAGATGAGAGAGGAGAGGGGGAGGGGAGAGGAGGGTGGAAAGGGAAGGGGAGGAGAGATGGGAGGGGAGAGGATAGGGGAGGAGATGGGAGAGGGGAAGGGGGAGAGCAGCAGAGGGGAGAGGAAGGGAAGGGGAAAGAAGAGTAGGGGAGGCAAGAGTAGGTTAGAGGAGAGGTTTTTCTTGCAACTAAAATAACCCTGTTTAAAATGCAGAAGAGTTTAGCATCCTGGTCTCTGTGCCGAAAGGCCAAATTGGACTATGGGGGGCATCTAGTGATTATAATTATACATTCCGTATGTACAAACAGAGTTACCATATTTTATTTTCCATTATGTTTTCCATTTCTTTGGGGATTAACATTTATAACACATCTGGAGAGTAGACTTAATATCAGGTTTAAAAAGAAAAAAGAAACAAAAAATATAAGCCCTCAGAGTTTTGCATAATCCCCGACCACCGGTCCTTCCGACGCGCCCTAAAATGTTGGCTTTTCCAGCAATCTGGCCTGGCCTGAATAGAATAAAATATAGGATTAATTTGGCTGTTAATTGTAATTGAATTTTTAAAATTTTATTGCAAATATCAATTGGGGGTTTTGGGATACTTTATTTAATGTCCCTTTTAATTTTTGTAATATGTGTTTTCTTTTATGTTGTACGCCTCCCTGTGTCCTTGGTAGAAGGGTGGCATATGAATCCAATAAACCTATAACCAACCTACAACTTAAACAAAGAGCACTTGACAGCTTTTGCTATAATGTAAATCACTACATAAACCTTTTTTCCCAGACTATCATATAATACAGAGATTGGCAACACAGAGCTTGTGGGCTGGGCACTGTATCCCTTTGGACCTTGGTGACATTTGGGGAATGAAATAGTAAATATTTTTTTTAAACCCAAATGATTGACGTCTCATGAGATGACGGTGTTCTCATCTGAAATGGTATGATATTTTGAACAACAGCAGCAACAACAACAACAAAAAATTCTTGTGCAATTCGGTGACTTTCTGAGATTCTGGTCATAATTATTAACACCATCAATCACCATATTTCTACCAGTGGTGGGATTCAGCCGGTTTGCACCGGTTTGGGCAAGCTGGTTGTTAAATTACCCACCCCACCCACCCGCCCTTACTATCAAAGTGGATCCTGGGTGCTGCGCTGCAATGGTGAAATGGGCAACAGAGCGGCCAGCGCGAAGGAAGGAAATGTCCACTTTCCCTCTTTCTTTTTCCTGCTCTTCCTCCTTCCCTCATGCATGCCACTCTGTTGGCCATTTCACCATTGCAGCGCAGCACCCACGATCCATTTTGATAGCGGGGAATGGGGTGTAATTTAACAACCAATTCTCTCAGGGTCTGCCTCCCACGACAGTGATCCTGACCCTGGGCAAACCAGTTGTTAAATTATTTGAATCCCACCACTGATTTCTACTACTACGGCTACTACCGGTATATTATATATACTTTATTCATTAAACATGAAACTCAGTCGACTGAACATTGGAAAATGCATCACAAATACCATTGACTGGTGCTAATGGTTGATATGGGTTGCTGCCAGCGTCCTAGGTATCAACCAAGTACCTTCTTAAGATGTGCAATGTTCCTAGTAGTGCAGTTTTTTGCAGTTCCCCTGGTGTTATTGCAGGAAGCTGCAATTTCATGGTGTATTTTATAGAATTCTTGGACATGGTACCAAGTGCCCCAATGACAATGAGTATCATTGTTACATGTTTCATTTTCATTTCTCGGTGTTTTTCCTTCCACACTTGCATCATTCTTTTTTGAAATACTCTGGCTGTTGGTCCTGCCTGATAGTAACATTTGATGATTTCTTGATTTTCTTCAGTTGTCCAAGTTTTGCGCTTTTGTTCTGGTCGCTTTACAGTTGCACGCCCTGGTTCTCTAGCAGTAACCACTGAGCCCTGTAGCCCATTTTTTTTTATAGATGTCCCGGAGCCATAGCATCTAATGTGGCCCTTGCTCACCCAGGCGATGACTTATTATTATCATGTTAATCTTTGGTGAGATTCACAGCCTTTGGGGCTGGTTGGTAGCTCAACAGCTTGAGTCCTAACCAAGGATCTAGGAACTGTTAAGGTAACGTCAGAGGATATAAGCTGTTCCAAGTAGGGTGGTTTTTTGTAGAATCAAAATGTTCAAGTCTGATGAATTTAAAATTTCCAAATAGCAAGGTAGCCCTTTAGGTATTGCTCCAAGGGCTCCAATTATTTTATGTAAGCTGCCCTGAGTCCCCTCAGGGAAAAGGGCGGCCTATAAATACTAATAAAATCCTAAATCCTAAATTACAATCAGGACAACACACAATTTCTTTTTCCACAGTCGCTCAACTTCAGTTTGCAAGTCTTGGTACTTTGTGATTTTTTTTCTTGCTGTTTATCTTCAATTCATGCATCTCCAGGTATTGCAATGTCAATGACCATACTTTTTTCTTTTCAACTATTGTTAAGTCAGGTGTGTTGTGGGCCAAGTGCCTGTCAGTCTGAATTCTGAAGTCCCAAAAGATCTTGACTTTCTCATTCTCTAAAACCTTCTGAACCTGATGTTCCCAGTGGTTTTTGCTGTACTCAAATCCAAACTTTTGGCACAATTTCCAGTGAATGATCTTAGCAACAGGGTCATGGCGTTGTAGGTAGTCAGTTTGTAAAATTTTGCTGTATCCCCTGATCAAGTGGTCGACTGTTTCGTCTTTCTCATTACAGAGGCAACATTTGCTGTTGGTAATCTGGGTGGTAACATGTTGAATTTTTGCCTTCATGTAGTTTGTGGCTAAGGCTTGTTCTTGAGCTGCCAAAATAAAGCCTTCTGTTTCTTTTTTCAGTGCTCCTGATATTAACCAGTTCCAAGTTAGCTTTTGGTCAGCTTTGCCTTCAATACTTTTCAAGTATTGGCTATGCATAGCTTTGTTTTTCCAATTTTCAGCTCGCTTCTCAATTACTTCTTTCTATATTCAGCTTTGACTTAGTTGTCTTTAAAAGGCCTCCTTTATTTACTTCCTCAATCATTGGTTCTTCACTTTTCTAGATGTAATCATTCAAGCTGTGTTTTTCTTCTTCCACAGTCTGTTTTACTTGTAGGAGGGCTCGGCCACCCTCTGCTCTTGGTAGATATAATCAGTCAACATCACTTTTAGGGTGCAAAGCATGATTCATTGTCATAAGCTTCCTTGGTTTTCTGTCCAAATTGTCCAACTCCATCTGGGTCCAGTCAATTATTCCTGCAGAGTATCGAATCATAGGTATAGCCCAGGTATTTATGGCTTTTATGATGCTTCCTCCATTCATTTAATGGAGGACTTTAATATCTTGTGAATTCGTCGAATGTACTTGGCTGAAGTTAATTCCTTGACTTTATTATGCATTAAGTCAGAGGCCTCTAAAATCCCCAAGTACTTGTAGCCTTCTTCTGGTTTTACTGCCTTTATCATTTCTTCATTCTCAAGTTCTATTCCATCATCTTCTATGACCTTGCCTGCTTTGGTTGCCATTGTTGCACATTTGTCAATTCCTAACTGCATACCAATGTTTTGGCTAAATTCTTTTGTGCTTTCAATTAAAAAATTCAGTTCAGCTTTTGTTTTACCAAACAGCTTCAAATCATCCATGTACACCAAGTGTGAAATTTTAGTCCTTTCTTTGCAAGTTCTTTTCCATAGTTCATCTTCTTCAAATGATTGTCAGTGGTAGCTTTGAGAGTATAAAAAGTAGGGGTGAAAGGGAATCGCCCTGGAAAATGCCCCGTTTCATTTCAACTTCACCCAGTACTTCTTCAATAGCTATAAGCTTTGTTTTCCAGAGGTTCATTGAAATTTCCATGAATTTTTGTATGTTGCTGCTGATGCCAAAGATTTTCAGGCATTTTTTGATTCAGTTATGGGGAACTGAATCAAATGCTTTCCTATAGTCTATCCAAGCCATGAACAGGTTGGTTCGTCTTTTCTTTGAATTCTTTAGGATTAGTTTGTCAATCAGCAATTGGTCCTTTGTTCCTCTTGAATTTTTGCAGCATCCTTTCTGTTCTACAGGAAGCAAGTTATTTCTTTCCAAGTATCCCTAAATTTGGTTTGCAATGATACCAGTAAGGAGCTTGTATGTTGTTGGCAAACAGATGATAGGCCTATAGTTTTCAGGATCCTTTCCTTTTTATCCTCAATCTGTTTGATCCATTTTGCATTTCTGTTGTGCTTCTTGTTGTTTTCCCACAAATTCTTCCAGAATTTCAGAGCTTTCTCTTTATCAGGCTTTTCATTTGTTGTTACTCCATCTCCACTTTCTAAGCTCTTATAAAACTGGTGCTGATTTGCTCTGAACTGTGAGTTTTCTTTGAATTGAGTTACTCAGTTTTCATATCTTTTAATCTGTTCAGCAATGGCAACAACCCTCTGCTTCAGCTCTTCAATTACTATCGCAATCTCTTTATTCTCCAAATTGTATCTTGCTTCCAGGCTGCTTTTGACCTGCTTGTTCTTTAGTTGACCTTGCCTTAGGTTCTTCAAGTTGCTCAAGTCTCCACGAAATTTTTTGATCTTCAATTCCAAACAAATTTTCCATTTAGGCTTCCTCTTCTTGCCTCTTTGGTTCTTTTGTATTTTCAAACCCAATTCTTTGGTGGTTCTTTGGTGGAAGGCTACTGCATACATCAGCTGGTTTGTTTCAGCTAATGTAGTGGTTTGAATGGTTTTCACAACCTCGTTGACCTTTTTTAGTACCTTTCTCAATTCTTTCCGGTTCACTTGGTTCACCTTTGGCAAACGTGTTCTTTCAGCATCTTCCATTTGATGCTTTATTTTCTCAGCTAATTGAGCAATATCTGTTGGTGTTTGTTCTTCAGTGCTTCCTTGTTCTTTATCTTCATCCATTTCAGCATCCTCTTCCTCCCTTTTGTCCTCGGTTTGCTTTTGAGTCTGCAAATCATTCTTGATGTTACTCTTCTTTGTTGGTATACTCAGACCATTAGTAGCTTTCTCTTTGATTCCTATTAATTCTGCTGTAGTGAAAAATTTGTGGTTAGAATTACATGTCGTTGGTCCATTAGCCTTTGTTCACTGATATCACAGTCCGTGTGGTTCACCTTCCAAATCTGATACATTCGTTTTTGAAATCCACGTTTTGCTGGCTCAGACTGATAGTAAGCTTTCATAATAGAGATGTTTTCTTCCCTAGTCCAGATTTTTCAGTAGTAGTGTAGTCTCAAGCAGCCTAGTTCAATTTAAAGAAGACTTTCCTTTGGCTAGGTGCTGATCTAAATGAATCTAACCCACAGATAAGAAGGTACTTGTAGGCTAAAAGCATCAGAAATATTTTGTCTTGGATAGAAAATGAATGGAGGGATAGTCCACTGAGTATCGTTTATTCCCTTGCTGAAAAACACTCTTAGGATTCACCATGTATAGCAATGGGACAATTTCCACTTTCTTCAGTATTATATCTGATGTTACTTTTCCTATTTCTCTATGCCATTTGACAAGATCCTTTTTCTAAGTATTTCCTCAACACATAAGAAACACCCTGACTTTTATCTTGGCATAAAATTAGGTGATTATAAATGATTTGAAAAGCTAAGATGCCATTTTGGTCATTTAAAATAAAATAAAATTGTAGTAACAATAGCAGCAACAGCAATAGTGTTGATGTTTATGTTTATTATAGCCGAAGATCCATTAGATATCAAAGCAAATGACAGAATTTATTACATTAAATGATACAAGAAAAATAAATTGTTAAATCCAACACTGATGATTTGTTAACAATATACGGCGGGGAGGGGGGAAATCAGCTATTGAGTAGTTGTGTCCTATTTTGATACCATCAAAAATCTAGTTGTTGTAAGGATCTATGTCAGACAGCAAGAACTTCAGAATAATTACAGCTACCTGGTATAATTTTTTTAATATAAGCCAGCCAAAGTCTGGGAAGACTCTGTATAAGCATTGTCAATTCTACCTCTTCATTTTGAAAATGTTAGAGAAATTAATTTATTAGGACATTGGGGGTGGGAGTGGGTGCGACATAATGTAACAACTGGTTCGCCTAGCACCAGAAAAGTGAGCGCTCGCTCATGCTCGCTTTGCTCACGCACACACCATCCACCCTTGTGTGCAGCCATCTGCGCATGCACACGGCTCCAAAAACACAATGATATATGACCAAAATAACCCCTGGATGGGCTCAGGTCCACCCGCTCATCAGAACTACTGGTTCACCCAAACCAGTCTAAACCAGCAGCAGCCCACCACTGGGGGGGCGGGTTTTAAGATCCTCAGGGCAAATGTCACAAAAAGATAGTGGGAAGGCTCTCCATATTTATAACAATGAATAATCTGCATCAACAAGGATCCTGATCAGTGGTGGGTTGCCAATTTTGTTACTACCGGTTCGGGCACGCTTGCAACACTTCTGCACATGCACTGAAATGTCCACCACTGCTATTACTGATTCAGCCTATCCGGGCTGAACTGGCAGCAACCCACCACTGATCCTGATGTAGTTAAGGGACTGCCACAGAAATCAGGAAACTCCGAATTCTAGTCAATCAAATGAATAAAATACTCAAATAAATAAATGAATGAATCCGGACTGAAAATTACTATAGATAGTCCTTAACTTACAAATGGTTGCTTAGCAACCATTCAAAATTATGATGTAAAATCGGGTCCAGACACATGATGGCCTGCTTAACAACTGCAACAATTTAGGACTATAAATCCAGCCATAATTATGGTCATAAGTCGAGGATGATTTAAGGGGAACCCCCCCCCATAAACCATAGTTAATTCCTGATTTTGCAAATGTTAAGATCCAAATGATTCCTGAAAAGTCAATGATTCTGAGTAAGAATGGAAATAAAGAACACAGTTGCATGAAATAGCTGGCGTACACTGTTAATCATCTGAAAATCTCACTTGCTCTACTTTCCATTTAAATGGGTTGGTGTGTCTCAGGCATTATGCACCAAAGATACTGATGGAAGCCCCAATACGCTCTCCAACTTTTCTTCTAAGATACCTTTGGCAAAAGAAGCAGACTAGACGCCCATCAGAAACACTCTAAATCAGGGGTGTCAAACTCAAGGCCTGTGGGCCAAATCTGGACAATGGGGTGCTTAGCTCTGGCCTTCAGGGCTGACCTGAAACAGCAAAGGGCTGCCCACCAGACCTCCTGAGTTCGGTTTTCACTGGCAAAGGGTTGCGGGAGGCCATCACAGCCAAAAATGGAGCTCAGGAGCCCGTTTCCTCTGGTGGAGTGCTCGGGCCACTACAGGTGCCCCCAACACAAGTGGTGTCAAGCTGGCCATGCCCACCCTGGCCACACCCACCTCAGCCTCCCAAGGTCAAACACAACCCTGATGCGGCCCTCATGAAATCGAGTTTGACACCCCTGTTCTAAGATATCTTTGGCAAAAGAAGCAGACTAAACACCCATCAGAAACATTCTTAATCTTGTGGTGGTGCAAGCTGCAAAAAATTTTTAAAAAATGAATTGCCATGCTGTTAAAATACTTAGTTGGGATATTTGAAGAAGAGCTCTTGTGGAATGGAGAATGAGACGACTTTGGAAAGACTAAGATTCTCCGGGCTAGCAGGAGGATGTTATTTATCACAGGCTACTTAATCAGTCTCATTTCGTGCCATACCCAGGCTGGGTGGCACTGCTAGCATTTGTATATCTATATGCTTGATCACTTTCTTTATATTGTATACCGTGTCTATGACATTCTGTAGATGAATGCAGAGTATGTTTACTCTACTAGCGCTCGATCATTATCTTGGGTGAACAGCCAATGTACCACCTCCTCCATACTCATTATTATGGTGGCTGAATACCAGCAATTGATCACGCTCCTGGCTCTGTTCAACAGCTCTTTGGGTGGGAATAGTGCTGTATCTATTCGCTTTGTGATGGCAGTAAAGTATAGGGGGATGGGGAATCAACAATCTTATTTTTTGCTGTTGCTTATTTATTTTTTCATTTATTATGGTTTTATTTATTATATAAAATACAAAGAAGAGAAGAAAAAATAGGAAATTAAGCGAAGGAAGGGGAGCGAGAAAAGGGTGGTGTGAGATACAAGGGGAAAGAGAGAAAGAAAGAAAAGGCGACATTGATTTCTAACTCCTTTTAGCACAGTACAAGATAAACACACTCCCACCTCGACTTTTTTGCTTTTGCACATTAATATATAACTAGCCATTCCTATAATCGCAAATCTTTCTGATCAACAAAACCAAAGTCAAAGGTTTTTTTCCTTCGCAAGCACAAAATCCAGATGTAATATCCAAATAAAAACATATTTTCCTCTTTGAACATTATAATCAATTTAACCAATTCTCCTGCTTTATCATCCGGGCTACAGAAATAATGTGCATTTCAATTTGCACCTAATAATCTTTGTGAACTGTCACCATTTTTATTTACAAAATTCATTGCATTCTTTTAAATTTTTTGACCTAACTGAAAAAAAGGGAAAAACCCCTAATTTTTTCACCCTTTTTTTCCTTCAAAGTACTAAAGTTAAAAAAACAACTTTTTTAAAAATCAAAACTTTCTAATACTTCTTTTTCTGTTGCTTATTGAGAAGGAAAGAGTTAACTCCACACACACACGCACACATGCACACGAACGCGCACACACACACACACACACACACACACACACATTTTATTCACCTACACAAAATGGGGATAGGAATAGAATACTGATTATCTGTATAGTGTAGTCTGAAAATGTTGATGAACTATTGACTTAATCCCATGAAAAATGTGACACACCCGAATATTTTTTGGGAATGAGCTGCAGCGCCTCCATATGAGGCCTTTGCTTTATTCAATGTGGTTCTTGGCTGTCTAATCAAACAATGTTGACTATTTCAAGAAAAAACTCAGGTATTTTTTTCTGACTCTAAGCTGATTTCAAACTAGAATGAAGCTAGTGTTTTCTGTTGCAATGGGGATATCTGCATTACTCCCTTAAACAGAAGGGAGTATTTAACTGCTGTGGAGGTTGATGCTGGTTAGCTTGTGAACCAGCTAAAGAAAATATTGTCCAGATTGGATTGTTTCAGTAGTTGATTTGTCAGGTTGAATACATCCAGGCTTCCTACTCCATAATTAACCTGCCACTGTTCTCGATTTTCTACTCCTGCAAAACAATTGCAAAATGCTTTTCTTCCTGTAGGTAGGAAAATATATAGATATGGATATATAGCTATTGTACATATATCTGCATGCATGTATCTTTATCTATGTTATATGTGCCATATGCACACACATGTACACCTAAAATGTATATATACTAAGTGAAAGCATCAAAATAGACATACACGCAGACACAACAAGCCTCTAACATCTTCTAGCACTTCCTTAATCACTAACTCTGTAATAGAACAGCTGATATAATACTTTTCGATCATACAGAAAGTTGTTGATTGGAAACACAGCATAATTTTTTTTTTCTCTATGCTTTCCATTTTTTCCCTTAAAAAATAACTACAATGGGGTACCTAGGGAAAACAGTATGTTCCATCTCATAATTTGGTAGACCAGGTTGCCCTAACCAAAAACAATCTTTCCCCTGGTGTAGTTGACAAAGGGAGGAGAGCCTGTGGCTTAGAGGTTAATACATCTACCTAATATGCAAGTAGACCTATCCCAAAAGGGATAGGTCTATACTAGTCTCCCTTTATTTCTTTGTCAGTAAAACATAAACATTCAACAATGGAGTTTCATTTTCCCCATCATTTGATGTAAAAGAGGATAAAACACTTTTTCTTCAAGTGGTTGTGGATAAAGTATAAGTATAAAGGGATGCCTTCTATCCCTGGCATCCAAAACTAATCGCTGAGATGGGAGTGGAAATGAATTTGTCCCTTGTCTAGCGCTTAACAGATTGACAGAATTGGAAGGGACTTATTGGTCATCTAGTCTAACCCCCTGCCCAAGTAGGAGACCCTACACCATTTCTGACAAATGGCAGTCCAGTCTCTTCCTGAAAGCCTCTAGGGTTGAAGCTCCCACAACTTCTGAAGGCAACTTCTGTGCCACTGGTTTATTGCTCTCATGGTCAGAAAATTTCTCATTTCCAGGTTGCAGGCAGCCTTTCCTACTATCAATGGGAACTTCTTTCTGGGATGAAGTGAGCACATGGCAGCGGCTCATGCTTTTGCAGGTAGTCCTCGCTTACCGACTGCTCAAATTACTGACTGAAATTACCACAGTCTACTAAGTAAGAATTCTTTAAAGCTTGCCGAGTTGACATGTAAATTGATATAACACTTGTATAAAGTTATTACAACAGTGTAAAAGAAACAAAACCATTTTGCGACCAATCTTCACATTTATGGTGGCTGCAGCATCCCCGCAGTCCCATGATCACTATTTGTGTGCTTCCCAACTGGCTTGTGACAAGCAGAGTTCATTAGAAAATGTGGAAGGAAAATCACAATCACAGGAAATTTTGTTTAATGATCGAATGGGAAGGGATGTAGTAAGTCCATTGCAGTTATGTGGTTTTCTGCTTAGTGACCATGTAATAGTGTGGTTGCTAAGTGAGAACTTTCTGTATAAATAACAACATGAAGCAAAGTGGCCCTGGTTCCCCCCCTCTTTTTTTAATAAACAGCTATATTTGTATAAATTCTCTCTTATAACAACATGGATGCATGATAGAGACACCCCAATTTCTTTCATTTAATCACAGGAGATTAAGGCTGTTGACTGAGAAAAAGCCAGAACTTTTATCATTCAAAATACGCCCACCCAGATCAGGACAAGTGGAAGCAGCGGATTTCAAGGTCTGCACTGGCATTCCCACAACTCATTGCATAGCAGAGATCCAACCGAAACACACTCCCCATTGGGCGTGCCTTGTGAACACATCTCCCACTTCCAAGGTTCTGCCAAACCTCTTGCTCTGCCTTTTGTAAGCGTGAGGGGTGAGTGGTGATGCCATTGCTGATGATAGTGTTCAAGGAAGAAATGTATTTACTAAATTGAATTTTGAATGGGATAGCAAAGAGATTGCCAAAGGCAAGGCTGATATAATCCTCGCCGCTTAGTTCATGTAGTTGCATACAGGCGAAACAACCATATCATTTACGGCAGAAGAAAAGAGTAAAAGGAATCACAAGACAGAAGATTTATTAGTGCTCACATTTAATGTTATTGTAGCCCAGTGTAACTGTGTGTTAGAGCAGGTCCAATCACTTTCATTTATCATAAAACACAAATGGAAAAGAAAACAACTCTGGAAACTTGGGGATTGTTTGCTTTCTGCATTTTTGGGGAGTTTTTTGTTGTCGTTTTATAAGGGAATATATACTTGATAACTTGACTTGGCTATTTGTCATTTAATGGTTTATAATGCCAAGATTGTACGGGATGCCATCTTTATTGTAACTATTTTCTGTGGCTAGCAGCAATCCCAGTACCCACCAAAATTACAGTATATAAAGCCAGGGAAAAAGCAAAGCTAAAATGCATAGTGCAATTTTTACAACATGATTACACCATATTAAAGCTGCAGGAAATAATAATAAAAAAGAAAACCTAAAATCGGTTTTTATCTCCGCTTTTCCTATAACCTTATCTCATCAAACTACGGTAAGCATATTCCTTGCCCTTACTCTTTTAAACCCAGTGTTGCTTCTGTACCGGCGTCCCTTCCCAATTATTTCAGATTTTTAAAGTTAATATTGAAAAGGCATAAGTCACATCTGGGAAAGGAGAAATAAATGAATGCATATGTACTTAAGCCTATAAGCATTTAGTAGCTGTCCTGCTATTGCAAACAGTTCTGAAGCTCTGGTAAAATGCTAACTTTTTCTCAATTCAATTCAATTTATTACATCATAGACCAGAACAAATGAAAACACTCAGTAAATATACAATTAAAAATTATAGTATAAAATAATAAATAACAGTGAGTGAGTGAGTGAGTGTGTGTGTGTTTTCCAGCTTAACTCTGGAACGCCTGGAGCAATTTCAACCAAACTTGGTACATAAATGACTTACTCTCTGGAGAAAAATACTGTGGGGGTAAGACATCCCTAACACCCCTCAGGATGTGTGTTCTGTTAAGATACAGCCTGTTGTGCCAAACTGCCATACTGGCTTCTACTGTACAGCGCAGCAGTGGCGTTGCCATGGTAACAGCTTCACTGTACTCCATAAGGCGGCTCCCTCTGGTAAGAGGGAAAAATCCAACATTAGGAATTATGTTTGGTTTGGAGATTTCCCCCTATAAATAAATACCTGCAACACTGGGTTATCGGCTAATCTATGATAAAATGCAGTCTGTCAATTAGACATAGTCTAACTATATTAAAATTACAATCTATAAACTGTATGATCTGTTGTCAGTTTAATACTAAAAGGGAAAAGAATAAGCAGTGCAATGGATTTGCCACGTTTGTTGCATAAAATAGCTATGGTGGATTAGACACGTGTTTCCGACAAATCCTCAGGGCTGCTGTGCAGAATCTAGCCACATGTGCTGTAGTTATGGCCTGCTCATCCTTAGGCAGCCACTGGAGAAAAGCAGTGTTGGAACAGCCAGGATACCTAGCAATTATTGGAAGGATATGTTTTTCCAAATGTCTCTGTAAAAGGAACATTGAAGGAATGTGTGACCAATGATCTCCACCTCTCCTGAGCCACAAGAACAGAGTATTTCAGTCAATGGTATCTTTTTATACTTGCTGTACAGGATGGCCGATGGAAACGCTATGAGCAAAAATGCTTTCTGATGGTTTGCTGACTCCACTGGTTAAGATAGCTAACAGGAGCAACAACGCATCTGGAGCCAGAAACAGTGGAGCTTTCCCTAAGTCCATTTGCCTTTCAATGTCCTCTCTCTCTCGGTGGCGTCATAGACTCTGCCATCTTGTTTTTTGCTTCTGTGCATGTGCAGAAAGAATTGTTTTAGTACTGTGCATGCAGAGGATGGGATTTAGCACATCCCTGACCAAACCGGAACCCCTCCCTGCCTCCAGAGCAGATTTTGAGAAGCTGAGGAAAAGAGAGAATTGATACCTGATGCCAATGGAAGCTACTACTCCATCCACGAAGTACACAATTGAATGTCACTGTCCTTTCTATGTTTTCATTTTTGTTTGTAACACAAGTCTAAAAATGACATTTTACAAATAGTCTCAGTCGTACGTATATTGTGGCTTCTGTTGTTGCAAAAATCATGAACTGTTTCTCCCAAATCAATTTCTCAGGAGACATAACAGGCAAATAGAAAGGTTGCTTAAATGATCTTGTCCCCATCCTGAAACTGGAAGATTTAATAGTATTCTTTATCTTGTTTTAGTTACTGCCATAACTATTGCCTAATGTTTTTTTGCCAGAGAGAACAATGAATGTGTTTGTGTGTGGGTATGGGTGTTTGTGTACATATACAGTAGATGCAGATGTGTGTGTGTGTGTGTGTGTGTGTGTGTGTGTGTGAGAGAGAGAGAGAGAGAGAGAGAGAGAGAGAGAGAGAAAGAAGAAGATAGATAGATAGATAGATAGATAGATAGATAGATAGATAGATAGATAGATAGATAGATAGATAGATAGATAGATAGACTGACTTCCTCTCACATATTTTGGAAATGTAGCTGCTACCAGCAAATTCCCATTATTTCTGATAATTATGATGCTTTGTGTCAGCCCCGAAGCCATCTTGACTTGGAATCTTTAGGGCTGCCACAGTGGTGGATGGGCAAGCTGTGGGAACGTGAGGGTGGATGGAGACAGTGTGTATAGCCATATACACAACAATATATATACACAATATAACAACATATTTTCTCTTGGGAGTCAAGGACGTTCAGCCTGCAATTGGGGAGGCATGACTGGGAGTCAACTACAGTTTGGACAGTGACCTAATTGGACCCTGTGATGCCCATGTGGATGTAGGGGAAGGAACGCTAACTTTACTTTGAGTGGGGAAAACCCAGGGGCTTCAGATTCGGTTTTTCCCAGATATGCCAATATGACTTCTCCAATCAATTCAAGCTTTGAGGAAAATGCCTTCCTTGGAGTTTTGATTTCATTGGAGGTCTGTTACTTGGAACGCTGACAGCTTTGCATTATAATTTTTTCCCAAACTGTTTCCAGCAATAGTTCTGGAGCAGAAGTGGTATTCAGTAGGTTCTGACCAGTTTTGGAGAACCAGTAGTGGAAACGTTGAGTAGTTCAGATAACCGGTAAATACCACCTCTGTCTGGCCCTGCCCCCATCTATTCTCTGCCTCATGAATCCCAGCTGATCGGGAGGGAATGGGGATTTTGCAGTATCCTTCCCCTGCCACACCCACCAAGCCATGCCACGCCCACAGAACCAGTAGTAAAAAAAAATTGAATCCCACCACTGTTCTGGAGTCAGCAAATTACATAGGGATATTGAAATTTCTGTCTTCCAAACTTCAGATCCTTAATATTTCAATATTTCTCATTCTGCTTCTACATTTTTTCCTAATGTCCATAAAGAAAGAATGAATAGTTTGCAGAAAAGGGTTGAATTTCCTGGGATCTCAGCTTTGGTAAAAAGCCCACACTTTGCCCTGTCATAAAAGATCACTCGGATAGAATGTCCAATATTGGAAGAAATAAGACTGGTGGCAAGGTTGAGTTGTGAAGATCCAGTTGTGATAAAATGTTGGTAAACGGTTTGTGGAAAATGTGACAAAAGTGAGAAATGTTTCTGGAGACACTTGGTAGATTTCAAATTTGCCAACATGACTGTGAGGACAAATGTGTGGCCAATAAAACAATATTCAAAGCTGACTACTAACTCAAGATAGGGCAGGGTGACTCATTGCTAATTAGAGGTCTCAGTTATGCCAACTTGGCACAATAGACAACATGTCACTGGCAGTATTGCAGGGTTTTGCAGCAGTATTTTGCACTGAATTCAGTTATATTCTAGATTTTCTGCACTGCACTGTCTAACCTTCTTTGAAAATCAGAATTCCCTAGTTAAAGGGCCAAAACCTCACCAAATGTTGACCACCATAAACAATGAATGCACCCTAAACACAAAATTGGACAAGCTATGCTACTGAAGGACAGATGTACATATTATGAAGTAGAAGTCCTACTGATATTCAGCTGACAGTTGGCTGTGAACTGCCATGCATCATACAAATTAAAGATAGATCACCCCCAGTGGCTTACAGACAAAATCAAGCAACATAACAATTAAAGGCAACATGTTCCATATTCAGATAGCAGCATGAAAACATGCCCATTTAAAAGCTGCAGAGGAATCCATAGCAATCCACTATGTAAATGCAAATGAAATGTATAGAACGTCTTCTGCAGTCTTTAGTCTGGGGCCTTTCATGGTTCTCCATGACATTGTTTCTCCATTTCTTTTAATGAAGGAATATTTGGCCCATCCACTACTGTTCACGTTAATCTCTGCAGTTAAAGCGAATGGAGACACACATGCAAATGAGTTGTGTAAATTAACTATTGGGTCCTTTAACAGTTACAAGTATAGAAATTGAGTTCTGGGTATGGTCAGGTAGGGATATCATTCTTGCGCTGAGTCTTCTATTAAAATATATTTAAGAGACAAGTTCTTTGCTCCCCACATAAACTGTAATGTTATTTTAAAGTATTGTTGTGTCCATCGTAGATAAAATTTGAGTGACCAAATTGCAGTATTGCAGTAAAGTGCATATGTTAGTTGGACAATGGCAGTCCTTCTGGAATAAACCCAACCAAGTATTTGGGGTGATTTTGGGCTAGTCATTCCCTCCCAGAAGAGGTTTGTTGTACAAATTTTATTTTATCATTTTGATATGATTGTAAGACTTCTCTCTCTCTCTCTCTCTCATCTATCCATCCATCTATTCTTTCTCTACCTACCTACCTACCTACCTACCTACCTACCTACCTACCTACCTATCTATCTATCTATCTATCTATCTATCTATCTATCTATCTATCTATCTATCGTATCTATCTATCATCTGTCCGTCCACCCACCCATCCATCTATCCATTTCTAGCTATCTATGGTATCTATATCTACCTACCTACCTACCTACCTACCTACCTACCTACCTACCTATCATCTCTCTCTCTCTCTCATCCATCTCTATCTAGCTATGGTATCTATCTATCTATCTATCTATCTATCTATCTATCTATCTATCTATCTATCTATCTATCTATCTATCATCTATCTATCTATCTATCTATCTATCTATCTATCTATCTTCTTCTTCTCTCTCCCCCCCCCTCTCTCTCCCTCCCTCCTTCCCTCCCTCTCTTATAAGCTGTGTGAAAACTTGGAGGAGGAAGTATTATAAAGCCTTGAGGTCTGTGAGGAAAGACAGGGCATCACCATAATAAAGAAGGAAGCAAATGATATTTTTTGCAGTTATCACATTGGTTGTCATAGGCTTCTGGATGAATCCAAGATACTGGTTTAACCTTTGAAGTCCTGCATTGGCCATTCTCCTGCCCACTATCAGTCTGCCTGTTGCGTTCATTCTGGGAAGGGCTGCTGAAAGTTTCTACTCCATGTGAGGTAAAAGGAGTGTCCTTTCCCAGTGTTGAAACTCATGTGACTTTGGCGCATACACCCCTCATGCCCAAACATAACCCTCTTGCTTACCTTTCACAAAAAGCCATGAAGACTGAGGTTCCAATGGGCTCTTAGCATAGACAGTGGACTTGTGCTGCCTCTGTAATTCATAACCAGATTTATGTCTAGGCGTTTATTTTTATTATTGATTTATTGAGATTGTAATTATTATGCTCCCCCTTTAGGGCCCTGACTATAATCTCCAAAAGTGGTTATTAGTTTGTCCTTTTTAATTGGACCGGAAAATACATGAATACAAAATCCACCTTGTGGATTCTGTTTAATTTTAATTCAATATAAATAAAATCTTAAGGTATATTTTATACAAGCTTGGCTATCATCACCACCACTATGTTTGGCATGTCTCCATATAGCCTATATCCCCTTTCCCCTCCTAAAGTTGTAGAATAATGGACAACCATTTATCTAAAATGGTATAGGGTTTCTTGCTTGAGCCGGGAGTTGGACTAGAAGACCTCCAAGGTCCCTTCCAGCCAGGGGTGAAATCTTCCCGGTTCGGCTGAACCAGTAGGGACGATTGTCTTTGGTTCTGCGAACCAGTAGTAAAAAAAAAAAAAAAGCTTCCAAGGATCACGCGGCTCACAGCTGATCCGTGCGATCGTCGGAAGCTTTCCCCCCACTTTTTAAAGCATCTTTTTGCCCAAAGGGGCAGGGGAAAAATGCTTTAAAAAGTGAAAAAAAGTTGGTCACATCCACCCAGTCACATGACACGCCCCAAGCCACGCCCACAGAACGGTGGCAAAAATATTTAGATTTCACCACTGCTTCCAACTCTGTTATTCTGTTATAACAGGGATAAGCCCATTGTAACCACATGCATTGTTTTAACATTTCTATTCTCAGGTCCCACTTCGAACCCACCAGTCTGGTTATGTGGATTTTAACGGTGTCATATTCATTTTATGAAATGTGCACATCTGGCGCTTGAGCTTGTCAACCAACTCACAAATAATGAATAATGAAAATCTAGCAGGGGCTCCTGGATGAGCTGAGCTTTTATTTATCCGGCTTAGTTCTGAATTTCAATATGGAATTTTTCCTGTAGTGAACACCCAGAAGGTCCAAAATTGGACTGGAGGCAAGGGTCATCATTCCCAATGAATTGTGTGAATAGATTTTTATCCCCCTGTTTTTCATACATATCCAAGTAGAAGTTGACAATCCTATTTCTGTGACTAGCAAATTCACTGTTGGCCCCTTGGAGTTTTCAGGCATTCCTAAAAAAAATTTGTCCGGGATTCATCTTATCCGCCCCCAAATGTTGGCAGTTGCCAAATTCCATCAAATTTCACTGTAACAAATGCAGCCAAGGATTTAGAAGGAAGGCCCAGTAAATCAATAAAGGCCTGATAAAGACGTGTAAGGGATTTGCAGCGCACTTGACAGTTTTCCCATTCAGGAAGCATCCCGAAGCTCCTTGATTGACACAGATGATGTCCAGCTATGTCAATTAGCAAGGGAACCGTATTTTAGATTTAAATTAGTACTTCTGGTTATTTAATATAACATCAGTACATGAACAGCTATTTTACATAATTAGACTTTATTTTTTAAAAAAAACCAGCCACCAGAAATGTATAGCCAAATTTTTACGGATCATGTATTATCTGCAATTTCCCCTAAGGTCCCCAATTTTGTGTTGCTTTCACACTTTCTAGATCAGTATCTAACAGTTTCATTAATTTTACAGTTTATGATTTCTATTCGGTCTTTTTATGTAGATGCTCCTGAGAGCTTCAGAAATTCTAGTCAGACATATGGTGACATGGGGTTGTGAAATATGGATGAGGGATTTTTTTAATGTTATTATTAAATGCCCAATTATCTTGTAATAAATGTATTTATTAAAGTCTGTTGCGATGATGTCTGCATTTCTTCACCACCCCATAAAAGTCCAAGGCTAATCGGACTGATTTCCAGCCATGATTTATGTAATTTCATACAGTTTCACAGAAAATGTGGAATACTTTTAGTCCTGCAAATATTTAAATCGGACTAGAACTAGAAATTGCACAGCTGAAGAGGAAAAGAATCTGTCTAGCTAAAAAAAATGTTTTTCTTGTTACTAAGACTATAACTAATATCAGATGCTTACACATTTTTTCAGACAATTAAGTTAAAATAATATGAAACATTTAATGCTTGTATATTTTTACTAAATTTCAAAAAATACTTTACAGATATTTAAAATATCCCAGATTACAAAAAGCAAGATAAGAAATAATGGGCAAAATAGATCTATGTGAATCAGAGCTGATACAGATAACCTATAATCTAAATATGAGTTCATACGAACAGGTTTTTCAAATATCTAGTACTGTGATGGCCAATTTATGGCATGCATGCCAGAAGTGGCATGGAGAGCCATCTCTCTGGGCACACCAGCCATAGCCTGTTGCTCTTCCGGGTTCTGGTACACACATGCGCGCCGACTAGCTGGTCTTCATGCATGTGGGAGCGCCAGAACCTGGAAGACCAGGGAACTTTAGCTTCCGGTTTCCGGTACTCCCGCACCAGGGAGCTGCTCTTCCAGTTTCCAGCACACACACACACACACACATGCATGCTCTCCCATTTCAGCACTCAGTGCTGAACACCGATCTAGTACATGTGTTTTGACTGCTGGCTACTTGGACAGCAAAAAAAGTGCTTCAGACTTCATACGAGTACAATACCTGCCTGATGTTCATTAAAGCAGCTGTGTCTTTGTTTTCTGAGATATATACAGAGACTGTGTGGCCCCTTGAATTAATGGCAGAAAGGTGTTGCATACTTGCAGAAGATTGAAAACAATTCTTCTGAATCATCCTTCAAGTCTGCAGAGTGCTACTGGCCCCTCACAATAGTATAACTGGAGGGAGGGGTTGGCCATCTAATTGAGTAATTAATTATATGATTCTGTTTCATATGAAACAAAGAACTAAGAATTCCGCTGGACCAGGGTGATGCATCAGATGCCTCCAGTAAATCCACAAGGAACTTTGAACTGGAACTGGGTACAAATGGCCTTTCAAAAATGACCATCAAATCTGTGAGCAAAGGAATTGGGCATACAATTTCTCTGTGTGCATGTTTTTGGGAAGGAAAAATTCTCCAACCATTTCTCAAAGACAAGACTTGCCTTTAGCAATGAAACGTTCATTGCTCCTGAAAGCTCCCTCCTGGGAAGTGTTGCCTCCTGAGGACTTTTCTGTGAAATTTAATTAAAATGTGGAAGCCAGGGAGGCCACAGAAAAATGAAAAAAATGAATGGATGCTGTGAAATACAGAGAAGTCACACATTCATACAGATTATCTCTTTGTAAAAAAAAAAAAACCCGGCAAGAACAAAAGTTTTGTGTTAAAATTTCCCTTAAGATAAATTAAAGATAAAACTGATTGTATTAGTCTACTTTTCTTCATCGTGGAATCTCTCTTGCTCTTTTGGACTACAATGCCCATCAATCCAAACTCCTAGAGTTAATTGGCTGAAGATATAAAAACTGCATTTAAAGGGAAACAAGTTTGACAAAGGCCCAGATAGATCAAATTTTACATCCAGACATCTTTCAACCTCATAGTATAGTTCGTTTGAGTTTGCCTAAACATGCCTGCAACAATAGCAATCTGCAAACTCTGATTTATAGCTTATTATTTTCTAGTTGTGTTGCATTGTACATTATTAAAATGTTTAAACCATGGCCTATTGCAATGTATCTATCAACTCAAATTTATCTTTATATACAGGATGCAATCTGGGTATATAACATAAATTGGGGTCTCCATGAGTTGCTTCTATTGTAACAAACATTAACCCAAATTAGTTTTCCCTAACTTGCCTTAATTCCCAGCCGCCCCTGCTGGTTGAGGGTTATGGGAGGCGAAGTCCAACACATCTGGAAGAACCCAGACAAAGAAATGACTTTGCTAAATGACATTCGAGCCCTTTTAGCTGAATGAGACTGAAAGGCATGAATATTATTGTTATTAGATTAGGACCCAGATTTTACACACCACCTTCTGTCAAGCCAGTGTATACTCATGTATATCTGACACTCCTAATGCACCTGGTGGAAATAAATGAATTGGGTGTGTTAATCCATTAATTAATTGCAAAATGTGGAGATTGAATTTCAAACAGGAAAAAAAGATGCTGAACTTGAAAAGCAGTGGCAAAAAGGTCATCAGCAGAATTAGCCAAAAAATAGAGGAGGGGGATGAGGAAGTCTGGCAAAGTTACAGTTAAGTAGTCAGTAATACTCTATCGATCAGACATTTTCAATCAATGGCGCTGTGCCTAGATTATTGATGCAAAGGTATTAAGCAAAATTTTATTTCAGCTAACTTGTTGGCTTAGATGTCAACTGAAAGTCATTTCCCCAGTCAATCAGACATAAAATAAATCAGAGCAGAGTTAGCTCTTCTTCTTCTTCTTCTTCTTCTTCTTCTTCTTCTTCTTCTTCTTCTTCTTCTTCTTCTTCTTCTTCTTCTTCTTCTTCTTCCTCCTCTTCCTCTTCCTCCTCCTCCTCCTCCTCCTCCTCCTCCTCCTCCTCCTCCTCTTCTTCTTCTTCTTTTTGAAGCTTTACCTGCCTTACTTTCTAATTACATAATGAACTTTGGGACTTCCACCTTTACAGTGCAATCCTATACATCAAGGGAGCACATACACCATCCCTTCTCCCATCAAACTTGTTGCTGAATTTTAATCTATAATATGATAGAAAACAGAAATGACACCACGTTGAAAGAGTGATTGCATCCAGTTAATTTGCCTTTAAAAGGTGACGTTTCCTTCAAAGTCAAGCTCATGTCTGGAGAATTTTTTTTTTTTTTTTTTTTGCCAATAATACGGAGTGGCTTGATATTGCTTTTCTCCCAGAAGAAGGTCACAACTCTGGGATATTCTGCTGGGCTATGCTACTCTCTGCTAGTCTTCAGGTAGGGCTCTTTAATGCCATAGAATCATTTTGGAAAAGTCTTTGGAGTGCGAAGATGGCATATTTTTATGTCTCATTAAAGCAGCCTTTTATTGGTTTCTAGGGTATGTGGCTAGGGGACATGGTGGCTCAGTGGCTAAGACACTGAGCTTATCAATCAGAAAGGTCAGCAGTTCGGCGGTTTGAATCCCTAGCGCTGTGTAATGGAGTGAGCTCCCTTTACTTGTCCCAGCTTCTGTCAACCTAGCAGTTTGAAAGCATGTAAAATGCAAGTAGAAAAATAGGAAACATCTTTGGTGGGAAGGTAACAGCGTTCGTGTGCCTTTGGTGTTTAGTCATGCTGGCCACATGACCATGGAGACATCTTTGGACAGTGCTGGCTCTTTGGTTTTGAAATGGAGATTAGCACCGCCCCCTAGAGTCAGGAACAACTAGCACAAATGTGCGAGCGGAATCTTTATCTTTACATTTCAAGCTAAGCTACAAAGTCCTCCCACTAAGGGATCTTAAAATGATTGTGTCATTAATTTGTGGGGTAGGAAAATGATGGTCACCAAAGGAATAAATCTTGAAATAAAGTTTGAACTGTGTAATTTCATTTATACAGTAAACTCATACCTTGACTTTCTTTGCTCAGAAGAAGGGGGTCCTTAAATTGAGTTATTTGTAACTGAAATCCATTATACATAGATCAGAATGGGGAAAATTATATCAACTTTTGTTATTAGTATTCCATGCTAGCTGTAGAAATAAACTCTGTGTAAATGAATAAATAATTAGGGAGAAAATGTATACAATCCTATATTATGTATATAATCCTACAAAATCATAAAATCAAAATAATGCAAAAGAAAGAACAACCAGCATTTATTACATCCACAGAATTTATTTTTCTTTTAGTCACCAAGTATATTATCTACCGATCTTGGAGATTTGTTAAACATTGTCATTCTATAAAATCCTTAAAACTTTCCGCTTGTTCTCCTCCACACATCCCAGAATTCAGCTGCGGCTTTTGGGGTTTGCTATGGTAACTTTCCCAATTAAATAAAAGGTTCAAAAAGCTATTTGAAACATTTGTGGGGTTTAAAAAAAACAACAGCCTGGGGTCTGGCTAGTGTGGGATGTTGGTTGAAATCAATAGGAAATCCTACTGCTGGTTCTCAGTTGCCCTACAGAAGGGTCAATGCACCATTTCCCCCCCCTTGCTGCATGTGATCTTACGTGTATTCTTAAGTCTGAAAGAATTTTAGTAACGCTGGAATAAGAATGTGGACAAATCTGGTTTCTATCAGTTTGTGATTAGTCGTCATGTTTGTGCTGCTCATTCCTGAATTTCGAAATCCCTCCGGAAACCTGATCAGCACTGTGTAATTACAGCCTGTTCAAATCAAACCAGTCAAATAATGTCAAAAGCAATTATTTTCTTTTCTTTCTTTTTCTTTCTTCTTTTTTTTTTTTTAGCAGAGACTGCATTTTAGAGTACACAGCCGAAAATGCAGATTTCCACAGGCAAATGGCCTGATGACACCCTTTAGTTATTCTTGAACTGAGAACTCTCTGTGAACCTGCCAGTGGATCTTTATTACAGTTGTTGCTTGATTGTGTTTTTTTGTGTGTAGCAAAATTTAGAACGGTGCCTTAAAAGATTCGCTTATTATTGTTGTTGTTTTAAAAAACCCTCTGCTTCATGGCATGTGCGGAAAGATTTTACATTAAATAAACAATTATTAATATTAATATTCAAATTATAGCTACTGTTGCAACTGCTGTAATTGTTACTACTACTATTAATATCAACTTCAGCAGCAGCCTATAATTATGAAGGCAGCTGACCAAACAATTAAAATGATATATCTTACATTAGGCTACTAAAATTAAAATAAAACAAAAGTGTGATAAACGGAATATGTATTTAATATTACATGTCTTGGAATTATATTTGCGCAGTACTGGAATAATGTGGAAACACCTACAGAAGAAGAGGTAATTAAAAAAAAATACTAGATTGCGCAGAAATGGACAGATTGATTTTAAAGATAAAAGAAAAAGAAGATGCAGAGTATTTTCGAACATGGGATCTGTTCTACAAATGGTTGGATAATGGAGGTAGAAATTAGAAGCTGGGAAAGTATTATTATGTAAGCAAACGGATCCAGACAATATGCTGTTCCAAAGCACTTATGTATGTAAACCGAAAATGTATAAATAAACTGTTAAAAAGATAAAATAAAAATAAACATAGCCCATGATACTTTGCAACCCACAGCTGCTATATGGTGACTGATACACTGAGGCTGAAAAGGACAGAATAAGGAAATGTACTTTTATTTGAAGTCAACAACCATGAAACATACATCATTTACATTTGCCTACAAGACCTTCTCTCCAGGTCTACATAGCACACTGCGCCAGGATTTCTACTGAGCCACATCTCCACATCTCAATCTATCAAGGCATCTCTCTTCTTCCAGGTGCTTATGGTTCCAATTTCCACTGCCTTATTTTACTGACAATTTTAATCTGCGTTTCAAACTATCCCCATTCCGCTTTCACTTTTCGCATTTTGTGAGTCACCTCAAGAAAATCAAGCAAGCAAAAATGATGTTTACCTCATTTATGTTTTATGTCATTTAGCAGACTTTGGAGTTCTGGGGACATAATGTAGGTGAAGTCTCGGGTGAAAATAAAACCAAACAAAATTTAAACCCAGGTTAAACTATTTTGTGTAGTTCACATGACTACTTCCTATATAATTTTAAAACGTTCCCTTCCAGATGTGCAGTAAGAGAGTAAATTTTGGAGGAGGCACCTTCAGGTTCGTAAGGAATTAACATGTTTTCCTGGATCGGTGTCTTTTCTACCCACCCTTCCATCAAAGTGAGAAATCCTTGTCCCAAAATACCGTTGGCTTCACAGGGAAGGGGGAGCTGAGTTAAAAATACCCTCCCTGGTTTCCTCTTTCCCTTGGTCAAGCCTCCCTTCTTTTAACATAAGAATAGAAGCACTTTATATAAGTATACATACATAAACATTAACATTAGAACCTTCTGCACCGAATCCCTGACCCACCTAGCCCAGCATTCTGTTCTCACAGTAGACACCCAAATCCACCAGGAAGTCCATTAGTCTTCCAGCAGATGGCCTTCAGAGGCAGTCACATTTGTTTGTTGCCAATAAGACTTTTAACCATTGATTCACTGACTTTCAGGGATTTATCCAATCCTCCATTCACTAGCTTTGTTGTTGTTGTTGTTGTTGCTTTAGGTCAAGAGCCAAAAAAGAAACAAGCAAGAATCACTCCTGTTCCTGCTTGGTGTAGAGCCGTGATGGAGAACCTAAGGCATGCGTGCCACAGGTGGTATGTGGAGCCCTCTCTATGGGCATGCAAGCCGTCATCCCAGCTCAGTTCCACTGCACATGTGTGCATGCCTCCAGCCAGCCAGCTGACTTTCAGGTTTCTGCCACACATGTGTGCAGGGGTGTCACACACGCATGCATGGGGGGAGGGCAGGAGTGGGGGTGCAGTGCTCCCCCCGCACCCAGTTTTTGGCCCTAGGATGCTTCAGGAAGGACTGCTAGCCTCAAAATGGGCCGCAGGTGTGTCACGCACACATGCACGGGGGTGGGGGAACATGGGGGTGTCATGCACACATGCACAGAGGGTGTGTGGTGGGGTATCACACGCTCATTGCATTATGGTTGTGGGCACACATGCATACGTTGTCACAGATGCACACGCCCTTTTGGCACATGAGGATAAAAAGGTTAGACATCACTGGACTAGAGTAAGGGCACTGAATGTTGTGTCCATGGAATCAACGTTTCTCTAGACACTTTCTTGATACCTCCAAATTTCCTCTCTCCAAGGAAAGCTTTTTCGTAGGAGAGGTGAGCTTGCAGCATGGAATCTCCAGAGCATTTAGGATCTGCAACTTGCTCTTTTAGCAAAGGGGATGTTGGCAGTGATATTGATATACCTGCCCCCAAATTTGGTCTCAAACCCAGATACAACACAAAAGGAAGATTAGTATGTGCTTGTCAGATTGTGCTGTTTTATTGCAAGGGCTTCTTCCATCCTTTATGCACAGTTTGCCAGCTGAGGCTGTTGGTTTTTCCCATCCAAACTTTTTATACAATTTTTATACAATTAAATATTTAATTGATGCATTTATGTATGCATGGTATCAATTACCATAATAAAAATATTTGTCATAATAAGCAAATGAAACCTTTCATAAAAGAGTAGCTGTGATTATAATCTTTTGTCTGATTTCCCAAACATATCCATCCAATGGCTTTGGGGAATTTAGTGCCCTCTGGATCTCAACTCCCATCATCCTGAATCAGCATGGCCTCTGATCATATTGGCTTTGGGCCATGCCACCTCAGGATGATGATGAGAAATAACATCCAGTAGATCTGGAGTCCTGAGTTGGGGAAATCTGAGACGGGATTTTTTTTTAATCTCTCTGGATTCTTACATTTTAAAATATTGGTTTAATCAATGAGAACATGAGATGAAAGTACTTTAACGTCTTTGACTGGGTCCTATGACATGCATAAACAAAGGTCTGTGATCCCTTCGTGCTTGGTTTATTTGGAGAATACCTTCTTTAGAGTGACAGAGGTCAATTTCTCCTTCCCCTCCCACAGTCATTTAGCAGGGGGAAAGTTCATCTGCCAAAAAATATCCACAGTTGATGGAATTGGGGGAGGGAAAGCAGTAACATCATATGGGGACCATATGCTCCTTGTTGGAATCATTGAGTGAGGAACCACAGCAACCAATCATGGTTGGCCCATTTGCACTGTATTCCAGAGGACTCGACCAAAGTCCTTTTATTGATGGGGGTTAAAAAAAATTAGTAAGTGATGTTGCATGAACAAACAATGCCCAAACCTTTACATTCTGCGGAAGAAGACAGTTATAAGAGAGAAAGTTACAAGTTTCCTCAGTTGCAAGAAACTTTCTTCGTGATTTACAACTGGGTCTGACTGTCACCTGAGTAAATGTTCTCCCGTGTATATTGTAGCAAGGAGATGTGTTTGTTCTTGTAGAAAGGAAGGAAGGATGGATGGATGGAAGAAAGGAAGGAAAGAAAGAAAGAAAGAATGAATGAAAGAAAGAAAGAAAGAAAGAAAGAAGAAAGAAAGAAAGAAAGAAAGAAAGAATGAAGAAAGAAAGGGAGGGGGAAGGAGGGAGAAAGAAAGAGAAAGAAAAAAGAAAGGAAAAAGAAAGGAAAGAAAGAAAGAGGGAGGGATAGAGAGAGAGAAAGAAAGAAAGAAAGAAAGAAAGAAATCACCTTAGTACTTAAATAATAAAGAGAATTATTCAGCAAATATAAATCCTTTAAACCCTCATTATTTTCAGCAGGAAATCATTGTAAGTAAGCATTCTCTCACTAAAATCAATGGCACTAATTCTCAGTTTTGGCACTACTCCCATTGTGGCATTTTCTAGTTGGTGGCATAAGTTTTTGCATGAAATCATTTATGACATAGAATATTTATATGAAGAATTAGATTGTAATTCATGACGTTGTTTGCAGCCCAATCCTAGATATCCTTCCCTAGGAATAAATCCCGCTAAATAGACAGTCAGCTTAATTTTATCCATATATGTTAGGAATTCCACTGCAGTTGCTCCTAAATAAATGGACATAAGGTTGCCACTAATAGAAAACCAGCACAAAGGGCAGGCAGTGTATACGAACCTAATCCGTCCATCAGGATCAGCCGAATGCTGTGATCTACAAAAATTAATGTAGTGCTTCCCCCAAAAAGGCCACTGGCGATCAGACTCGTGTAGCCCTTTCCCAAATAACCAACCCATCTAACTCGGGAACAACGACATATCTTGGGAGGCAGTCATAGGTTTTAATTAAAAATAATGGCTGTTAAGATAAAAAGCATCACAGTATTTAAAACATTAAAATGGTGATCCAAATATCCCAAAGACTTGTTCTCTCAGGCTACATGAACAAAAAGTCAAAAAGTTGCTTTCCTGTCCTTCAGCTATTTGTACTGTTTCTACCAGGGATAAAGAAAAGACAAGTTTCTCTGCCAAATTTTGCTGCTTTTGTTATAATTCAAGCGCAGTGAATCATAAGTTATCTGTGCAGAGTGGGCTTTAGATTTGTGTTCTATCATTCCTTTTAAGCAAATCTGGACACCCCCTAATCTGCTATTGCTTAGATTTGATTTTTTTATTTTATTTTTCTAATTCCCAAATCCACACAGATCTCAAATGATCAGAAAGATCAGAAACGTAGAAAACAGAATATATGTTCTCTGTACATATATTCAAAATAAATATACATCTCTTCGTTGTATTATTACTACTTCCATTAAGCTTCTTTCAACAAAATCTCCAGATCTAGTTTATTAAAAATGCAGAAAGCAATAAGCAATAAACCCATTTCCTTACTGCCGATGTGTACACAAAATATTTTTTAAGTAAGTTACAGTATGAATGTCTTTTTCCATCTAGCAATTACCGTAATGCTGTGTGGCCAATGTCAGTTGTGGGTTATATCTTATTCTGGTGAAGAACACGGTCCTCATTTTGCTGACCCATTATATTTATTTACACAACAAAGGTCTCAATTTCTCTCAAGCCACCATAAAGTAAAGGAGCTTGTTCTTATATAGGCTTCTATATTTTTTTCTATAGTAACATCATACAGGGTTTTATAACATGGCTGCAGAATATTGAAGTACTTAAAATATATTTTTAAAAACACAAATGGTTCCTTCTCAGCCTCAGTGAACAAGAAGTTACAAACGAATATGAAAATGTGTGATCTCAGTGAATTTTTTAAATGTGCTATTAAATAAAATATGCATCACACTCCTAAACACATTTAAACTTCTTTAACACACACAGACATCCAGTTATACACACCAACATTACCAGCAACCAAGCAGCATGGGAAAAGATGGGGGGAAATTCCTTTCATTCTCATTTCAGCAAGAACTCACAAATTCAAGTGTCTCAACCTGATTCACGAGACAAGCTGAAATTGGCTTTTGATATCCAGCCCTTTTTCAAATTTTGAAAATTGCTTGCAAAACATGTATATATTAAGACAGGCAGGTTTCAAAAAAAGTAGGTGAAAATGGGAAAGAACTTTTGCACACATTTTTTCCCTTTGGAAAAATTAATATGTGCAAACAAATGGGCATAAGTTTTTATTAAAAAAAAACAACGATGGGCTTAGCATAAGTGAAACTTGCACAGTTCTTCTGCATTACAAGTCATTGTTTGAATCACATGGTTAGACCGACTGTGCGAGCCTCTCCAATCAATGTGCCGCTTCACAAGGAATAAAAATATTGATTAGCTGAGTAACAGCAAAGATCAGCTGTACCACTTGGTTGAAATACAGAGATGCAATCCATGCAGTAATATGAGTTGAATATGAAGTAAGTGAAAAGATAATAAAGGAAATATATATCTTCAGATGATCACTATAATATGTTTTAGACTTCAAATTCCGTCAGTTTCAGCCAACATGGTCAAAGTCAAGGGACTGTAGGAATTGTAGTAGTAAGTGTCAGACCTGGAAGCCATCTTTTTCATTGGGCCTTCAGGCCAGCCACATTTTCTACTGGGAGGGGGGGATTATATGGAGTATGGGTGCTATATAGTCAAAATAACATTCCTTTCTCAGACAGTCAAGGACATCTGGCCCTGCAGCTGTGATGATGTGATTGGGAGGCATCTCCAGTTTTGGATGGTGCCTGATTGGATCAGGTAATGGACATGTGGGTGCTGGGCAGGGACTTGAACTTTGATTTGGATAGGGAAAACCTGAAACTTTCAGATTCGGGTTTTCCCACATGTGCCAATATGACATCTCTAATAAAATGGAACTTTGAGGAAACTCAAAGTCTCAGAGTCTTTTTTTTTTTGGGTGGGTGGGGGGTGTTACTTGGAACGCTGACATTAAATTCATTTATTTATGGCCTACATTGGGGCAGTCAAGCTGCTCTCGACCATACGCAAATATACTTAATGTCCACCCCATGGGCGGGATGCATTATCCACTGGCCATGCCCACACTGGGTTTAGCGAAGGGGGGGGAGTGATGATACGTCAGGTGATGCTGCCGTAACCATGCAAGTTTGATACCCCACCTACATTATAGCTAATTTCACACTGTGTAATAAACCATAAAATGTTTTGTTGGTTTTTAGCTTACCACCTCATCTGAACTATAATGTTCTGATTGGTTAAAACAACCCATGGTTTTATCATAAAGCCACAGCTAGCTCCAAAATCAGAAATAATGTTTTCCAATATTTTCATGCAGATACTGAATAACGGGGAGGAAAAAACAGGTCTGACATGGAGGACAAAGAAACAAGAAAAGATGTCTACCGTTTCTATTTCCGATAGTGCCCAGAGATCTAAAAACAGAATCTCTGCAAAATGGTGCTTCCATCTCCCAAGGATTTCAACAGGATATCATATTTCTTGAGATGAACAACTATTCAGAGATCCAAGAGTATCAGCAGTATTCCATTCTCCCTGTCTGATTTAACCTGAATTCAGACTAGAAAAGATCTAAACAACTGTTTCCTCTTCATTCATGGAGCTGCAGTGTTACTACCTTCTGAACCACCTTGGCTAACTGTGGAAAGTTATTAGAGGGAGAGGTGACTTCTTAAGCAAAAAAAAAAAAAAAAAACCTGAAGCATTACCTCCTTTAAAACATTCTGCATCAGCTCAGGTGCCCCATCAGTTAGCAGAATGGTTGTTACATCAACAGAATCACTATTTTCACTCAGCTGTTTCAAAATGTGGTCCACACCTTCAAAGCTGTAAAAGCCTAGTCCGTGAGAAGGAAGATGGAATACATATTTATTAATGTCTCTCACCATTTGTCTCTCTGCATTAATCCTACTTGGAATATCTACATCCTGCCCATCCTTCCAGCTTTCCATGTAAATATCAGACCAGCTCTTTCATATGTTTTTTAAAAAAAAATATGGAATCATAAAATGTTGTGTTATTTGTTTTATCAGAGATTGTCTTGATGTTTTGCAAGGGGTGCCATCAAAACCATGGTTACTCAGACCAACACCCCAATTTATCTCAATAAATTGAGGGGGCAGTTGCAGGAGCAACTGGAACCAAGTGTACTCCTCTTTTCGTAGCAGTACGTCCATATTACCAGGGTTGCTGCGGGAAGGTGAAAAACATAATAGGACCACAATAATTCCTAATGTCTGAATGGATGAACAGACAGACAGACTATAAAAATCACCAAGGAGGTAGGAGAAATCTATAGGGGAAGAAAACTAACAAAATAAGAAATTAAAAGGGGGAGGGATGGTCCTCTTGCCTTGCTAGCAGTTTAAAACAATGAAAACAATGAAGAGCAATGATCCTCAACCATTTCCCCCAGTAGCCTGATTTCTTTTCTCTCTGGTCCTCTGTTGATGCTGCTACTAGTGCAACAATAAAAGTGGCAATATGGCTTTCGTTTGTTCATCAGTGCCCTCCGCTAGTTTTGATAGACTAGTAAGATGGCATTGCCTGCTGTGACTTGGCTAGGTCTATAAGAACTGAGCTGCAAAACTCTGGATGAACACTAGAGGACAGCAAATCATACAACCCTCTAGTGGTCATCTTGGAAAGAAAAAGAAGAGGAAGACTAGCAGCAAGGTGGATAGACTCAGTTATTATAGTGATTCAATTTTTTTACTGTGGATGTGGCTTGGTGAGTGTGGCATGGCTTATTGGGCATGGCAGGGAAAGGTTACTGCAAAATCCCCATTTCCTCTCAATCAACTGGGATTCGGGAGGCAGAGAATAAATGAGGGCAGGGCCAGTCAGAGGTGATATTTACTGGTTTTCCGAACTACTCAAAATTTCCGCTACCAGTTCTCCAGAACTGGTTAGAACCTGCTGAATACCACCTCTGGTCATGGGGTCCTGAAAGACCAGGTGAGAGACAAGTCATCATGGAGGAAATCTGTCTATATGGTTGCTGGGAGTTGAAAATGACTTGATGGTACAAAATCAATCAATTAGTGGCCATTTGGATTTTTGAATCTTGGACACAAAAATAACTTTGTTAGACTCAGCTAGTCTCTGATGGGATACTCTCTAAAAAAATGGGATTAGGACAAAAAAAAAGTGGAGTCAGTGGACTTTACCTCTGTTGCCAAATATTTTTTCATGAAATAAATTGACTAGAGACCCTTTCCGGGTGTGGCTTCTTTGATTTCACTCTTTCTGGCTTCTTGACCATCATAGTTTGGTGATTATTTGTGAAAGTCAATTCAAGTTCCCCCAAGGCTTTCAGAGGCCACACATTGTGTATCCCAGAGGTTGTGGACTTCTGATTTATGGCACAGATGCCCTGCAAATCATCATCACTACCAGTAATAGGAACAAGTTTATTCTGTGCGTTCATTTATTGCAAACACTGGTTAGCCCTTTTCCAGCCCATCATGCTGGTAGTGGCAGCAATCATTATCTTCCTGGATGAAGTGTAGCACTATAAACACAGGTTACATGAAAAGCCACTCCAGGAGAGCTGCTCAACATGTCCTATAAAGTTCTAAAGAAGAAAGTTCTAAAGCAGAGGTGGTACTCAACCAGTTCTGACAGGTTCTGGAGAACCAGTAGCGGAAATTTTGAGTAATTCAGAGAACAAGCAAATAGGCTTGTTCTGCCTCCACTGCCTCCCAGCCTTCCAACTGATCTTCTTTTGTTGCCCTGAACAGGAGAAGGGAGCTGGAAAGCAGGTTAGTGGGGTGGGGAGGGAATGGGGACTTTGCAGTATCCTTCCCCTGCCACGCCGACAAAGCCCCACATGCCCACAAAGCCATACCCACAGAACCGGTAGTAAAAATCTTTGAACCCCACCACTGTTCTAAAGGGGTATGGTCCATCTCTTGTCTATTAATGTGCCATTAATAGATAGTACTGCAGGGTACGTCTGCTGCCTGCTGGCTGCCTGCAATTTGGCAGTTCGAATCTCACTAGGCTCAAGGTTGACTCAGCCTTCCATCCTTCCGAGGTCGGAATACTGAGGACTCAGATTGTTGGGGCAATAGGTTGACTCTGTAAACCGCTTAGAGAGGGCTGTAAAGCACTGTGAAGCAGTATCTAAGTCTAAGTGTTGTTGTTAAACCTCAAGAAAGGATCAGACTTCTCCTACTAATTTTTTTTTAAAAAAAGGTAAACTGGGGAAGAAAAATACTTGAATGTGCTGTTGAGAAATGGCTACACCTGAATGTGTTTTGTGGTACGGAGGTGTACCAACTTTCTAGCTGACATCTGCCAACTATACTCATTTCTATATGGCGTGGGTAAATATGTGTATCCCAACTATTCGCAGATGCCCTTGCAACAACTGATGGTGATTTACGTGCCATGGAGATGCAAAGTATTAATTTCTGCACAAATTAAAAGCACAAGAGCAACCAGGGAATTTTCTTTCTTTTTTTTATCATCACTTGGCAACTCTCACAAGTAACTGGAGCCAAGTACAAATTGGCACATTAAAAATCACTAAGAGAGGATTCGTATATTGTGCTAATACATGGATTTTTAAAGCATGGGCTTTTTTTTATTGTCACAACTGACTGGACTCGCACTACACAGTAAACTAAAATGGAGTGCACACACTCTTCCCCATACATATTATACCAAGTCGTTCCTATATTCATGATAACACTATTTTAGAACCCACTTTTTCAGCTATTCTGAGAGTCTTGGAAAGTAAACAAGGATTCACTGAAATAAACGAACAGTGTATTCCAACCCTGCAGTGAGAGTTGTATAGAGTTGTATAGAGATTTACTGTAAAAGTATTGAAGCAAAAGTTGCCTAATAGTTGTCTAAAAGTAATTTTCACACTGGAGCTATAATTAATCTCTTAATTTTTGAAATTATACTTCAAAAGTACAATTTTCTACAAACTATAACTTGCAAAATATAAACACTTCTTTTTTTAAACTACAAAAGACTACCCAGATAAGAAAAAGAAGTCGATGGGGTAGGTACAATGGGTTAAGCCATGTAATTCAAAGAAAAGGGCAAAAGATGATAAGAACGGTAGTTTAGCACAACTGGAAGACACTAGACTGCTTCTAGAAATGGTCTAGTCACTAGTGCAATGACCAGGCTGGCTGAATTCACCCACTACACTAGACCATCATGTTATTTGCCTTTTCTTGGCTTAGTAGAAAAAGTAAACTTAGCTACATTGGTTTGTTGCAGTGGTGGGATTCAAAACTATTTACTACCAGTTCTGTGAGTGTGGCTTTGTGAGCATGGCAGGGGAAGGATACTGCAAAATCCCCATTCCCTCCCCACTCTCAAAATTTCTGCTACCGGTTCTCCAGAACCTGTCAGAATTGGCTGAATACCCCCCATGATTTATTATGTAACTTCAGTGGTGTCAAACTTGATTTCATTGAGGGCCGCATCAGGGTTGTGTTATCTCGTGGGGCCGGGATGGGCATGGCCAGGATGGGTGTGACCATCTTGACATCACTTGGGTCAGAGAGGTCTGCCAGTGAAAACGGGCTCCCAAGCTCCGTTTTCGGCTGGGATGGCCTCCTGCAACCCTCTGCCAGCAAAAACGAAACTCGGGAGGGCGTTTTCGCTGGCAGAGGCACCGCAGGCCGGTCCTTCACTGTTTTCAGGACAGCCCCACGAGCCAGATCTAAGCACCCTGCGGGCCAGATGCGGACCACGACTTTGACACCCCTGTGTAACATGATGTATGAACCACTAGTTCATATTCAGCAAATTAAAATTAAAATGCAAGTTTGGCTTAGGATAATGTATGATCCCAGGCTTTTCTTTATTTTTAATCAAGGGTCTAGAAGAGCGTAGATGAGGACAAGAATGGTTTGAGCCAGGATGGGAGGCTTCCTAGGAATACAAACTCCAGGTACACCATCTTGAATCCTGCCATGGATGGAAAGCATGGTTTAGGAACATGAAGGAGCATGGCATATTATCTGGGCTTTTCTCCTATTTTCTTCCTATCTTTAGTGCAATCTCACGTGCGGGCAAATTGCTGAGTTAATAAAAGTAAGCAGTTGGGTTGTTTAAACCAGCGGCTATAAATTGAAAAACTCCCCAAAGGAAACTCACAGGGTCAGTCTGCAAACAACCAAGGTGCCTCAGCTATTACTCTTAGTTCCCCCTTTTATGGGCAGGCTCCATTGCTGGTATTATTAAAAATGCATACCAGTAAGACATACGGCCATTTCTTTGTTGCTTGCATTTATGCAAAGCCACTTAAACCATCCCTAATATTCATCTCCTTTCCCAGCTACCAATTAATGCTTGGCCAGCTTCTGACAACACCCATTGCTCCTTATGCTGGAAAATAACACTGCCAACATTGCACATTGACCTACTGTACTTAATTACACAACAAAGCACCCCTTTTTCCAAATTCACCAAAATATACTGTCAGTGCTTAGGTAAGCTTAATTAGGGTGTGATGCTAATGCGGCTTCCATTCATAGTAATTCCAGTTCTTTATATTCTTTCTAAATACCGGAGCCACGCTGGGTTCTACAAACGCCTCATTGTATATCTTAAATATGTTTTCAGAATACGAGTTTTGTTTTGTTTTTTGGAACTTCAGAAAGTCAATCAAAACTAAGATGACTTTTGCTGAGTTTTGCTGAGCGGAGAGGCTTGTGCTAATGCTTGCTAATTTCTGCTTCAGACAAACTTGGCTCTTGCTGATAACTAAAAAAAGGAATTTTTTTTTTAAAAGTCACCTTCCACAGGTCATTAACTTGTGATCATTTGAGAATAATACTCAATAAGAATGGATTCAGTTCCCAGAGCAGAGTTATCACCCTTAGGTGATGTCAAAATCAATATGAACACTGTGAGACCCATGCCTAAATGAAATTCCCGTGGAATTTCATGGAAGCCTCATCAGACAACTTGGCAGTTTGATCCAGGACAAGATATATAAGAATGCAAGACTTCTGAAGGAATATTTATTCAAGAATGGCGGGTCTTCCTTGACCCACAGGCTATCTTCCTCTGGAGTAGGAATAAACAAGTTTATTCAAAGTAGAAGAGTTGTATTGGCCATTGCACCTCTCGAAGAAGGTTGAAGTTAGGCTTGCTATGGGAGCTAAGTTAGACATAGCCACCCAATGAGCCTTCTTAAGATGAGGCTATGTTCTGACCGAAGCTTCCCAAGAGCAGGAACCTAACTCCTTCTCCCGACAAAAAACCCTTTTATTAATTTACTGTGAATTCTGCTCATTCACATCCAGCAAAATCTTTCAAGGGAGGATTTACAGTCACAGACCTTATCGGGCTTGGAGATCTGTCAGGCTGATATCTGCAGAACTTGGCAAATAGTCTTGGAGAGTCACGAACCAATTAGCGAACTAATTGTCTCCTGTCTTTCACTCCTCTTTTATTTCCTCTGGGAGGGGCCATTCATCATCTGGCTTTACTCCCAAGTCAACCCCTGTTCTTTAATTGTTCCCTTCATCTGGTAATTCTGCACCTGCACATACTGGGAACAGGCTCCAGCAATTTGTCTGCCTCACTGATGTCTGACTATGAAGGCAGCTGATACTGGCATACAGCTCAGGCCCCATCTGTGCCTCTGACACAGAGCCCTCATCCAAGCCTTCCCCAGACTCCAGGACTGGCCCATGTTCCTCCGCAACCTCTTCACTGTCCCAATCTGCTGCCAGTTCTGCTGACCGCTGCGAGCCCACAACAGGATATGGGGGCTATTATGCTAAGCTTTTGCTCTTCAGAATGTATTATTATATTGCTGTTATAGGTATAGCATCAGAGGTGGGTTCCTACCAGTTCAGTCCGGATTGGCTGAGTAGGTAGTAACTCAGCCAGCCATGCCCCTGAACCAGTTCTATCAGTGGCGCCGTAGGGGCTGCCATTTGTTTTTTGCTTCTGCGCATGTGCAGAAGCATTTTTTTTACTACTGCACATGTGCGCGTTCCCTGAGCGAACCGGTAGCAACAGAAGCTGGAACCCACCCCTGTATAGTATGTAATGTTTGTGTGTGGTGTAGTAGCAGTAGCAGTAGCAGTAGCAGTAGCAGTAGCAGTAGCAGTAGCAGTAGCAGTAGTAGTAGTAGTAGTAGTAGTAGTAGTAGTAGTAGTACATAGAATAAGATGGAGAGAAAATCAGATAGCAATCAGAGGTGTGCTGCCTGTATTCATTGAGGATTCAGATTCAGCTATCACGGGTATTTTCCCATAATAGTTCTTCTACTTTGTTATCCATTTTAAACCACCAAAATGCTGTCTAATGATTTAGTTGTTTTCTACTACATTGGCAGTACCTCTCTAACTTTGGGTGATTTTGCTAAGCAAAATCATTTGCTTGGCAAAGTTGGACTTGGTTAGTATCAGGAAATCCTAGTACTGTATATAAAGTAGACTGGAAAATTTAAAATAAACAAATCAAAACAATTCAGAAAGAAGACAACGGCAAATTACTTCTTCCTTCTTGAAGGTTGTTCAAGATAGTTATCATCTCTGCCAAGAAATAACCATGAAATTACCAGGAACTACGTAAAGCTGACTCAATGCTTTACCATGTTTTAAATTCTCACTCAGAGATGGTATTCTATTTTCTTCACTACCGGTTCAATAGCAGGAGCACACTTGATGATGTCTGGGTGGGTGGGCGGAGCCTCACGCTACCACCACTACCAGTTCACCCGAACCAGTGCGAACCAGCAGCATACCACCTCTGATCCCATTTGTTTATTCCAGTTATTGTCATTCTGTGCTTTTAAAACTGTGCTCAGAATTGATTGGAGCAAAAGAATGCCTGTGTCAGATAAATAAACAAACAATCCCTACACTTTTTGAAATTGTATAATTTCACTGGAAATAATTCACAGAATCAATGTTCTGAAAATAGCTGCTAAAGAGTGCAGCTCTCGGTCTCAGGTGAATAAATAAAAGTTTGATGGAAGCCTTCTCCAGCTTCCACTGGCAGTATGCAAACTCTAAATCTAGCCCATATTCAGAAATGTCCAGCACAGATGTGTGCTGTTTTGTCTTCTACCTTCAAAGCAAATTAAAATATCAAAAGCATGCATGGGGGAGAAAAGCAAATGAATGCCACTTAATTCTTTCCCCCACACACACCACTTTTCTCAAACATTTGGTCTGATCTCTTTCTTCCACAGGAGGACTGTGAGTGTAGCAGATGTTCTGATGTACAATAAAGATGGCATGAACTGTAACTAGGGCTACTGCATCTAACTACAGAAAGGGATTCTGGGAAAAGTACATCAAGAAAAGCGTACCCATTTCATCTCTCTCTCCCCCCACCCCACCTCTCTCTCTCTCTCTTTCAAACCCCATTTGGTTTTCTGCTCACATTTTTATTAAACACAAGCCATTCTGTACAATGCTTGCCAGGAGCAAAATGTTCCATAGTAGTATCACTCCTCCATAATAGAATCATTTAAAATCATGACTTATTCCACTGTGGAAGGCAACTGTATATTATTTTTTTTAGCGATTGCTGCTCCCCTTGATGCTTTCAGGCACTGAAATGTCTCTGTGCCTGATTTTGTTGGGACATTTTACATCATGACATCCTTTTGCCTTTTAATGTAAAAGCACTTCACCAAAATCTCTGATAGTTTTCTTCTTTTTTTTTCTGTGCCTTCAGAGGACTTTCCTATCACTTGTATCTCGCTCTTTTTACTGGAAATGCCGTGGACTGAATAGAGGGATTTGCAAAATATATACTATGGGATAGAATGATATTGCTCTTGAATTTGCACCTTGCCTAGATATATGGCTTATGAAGCCAGCTCATAACCACTTGCTCCTATGTACTAGCATAATAGAAGCACTTCAATCTAGTATGATCTGATTGCTTATTAGTAACCTATAACTATCATGAAGTGTTGCATTTTATGATTCTTGATTAATGTACTTCCCCTGCCCTTTATGTACACTGAGAGCAATATGTACCAAAGACAAATTCCTTGTGTATCCAATCACACTTGGCCAATAAAGAATTCTATTCTATTCTATTCTCAATGTTTTACAGCCCTCTCTAAACAGTTTTACAGAGTCAGCCTATTGCCCCCAACAATCTGGGTCCTCAATTTTACCCACCTTGGAAGGATGGAAGGCTGAGTCAACCTTGAGCCTGGTGAGATTCCAAATTGCAGGCAGCCGGCAGGCAGCAGAAGTAGCCTGAAATACCGCACTCTAACCACTGCACTACCACGGCTCTTATAATTATAAATACAATCCTCAATTTACAATCATAGTTGGGACTGGAATCCGATTTTAAAATGATTTTACCATGGTCATTAAGTAAATCATCGTGTTTATTAAGCGAATCCAGCTTCCCCCATTGTCTTTGCTTGCCAAAGCCCATGGCGAAGGTTGCAAATCATAATCACATGACCCCACCACCATCCCGCCAGGACTCCGCAACATCATAAATACATGCCAGTTGCCAAGCACCCAAATTTTATTCATTGAGACACTGCAAATGTTTGTAACTGCAAGAACTAGCCATAAGTTACCTATTTCAATATGGGCCCAACTTTGAATGGTTGTTAAAAACAAATGGTCCTAAGTCAAGGACTACCTGTGCACCCACTCTGGAATGACTTGCATCCTTACTGCAAAGAGAAGTGAAGCCAATATCTTGCCATTTGGGTCTAAGGCAGAACAAATGACTTGCCTTGGTGAAAAGACACTGACTTTAGAATTAGCCGTGATGGCGCAGTAATTAGAATGCAGTACTGCAGGCTACTTCTGCTGACTGTTGACTGGCTGCAATTTGGCAGTTCAAATCTCACCAGCGCAAGGTTGACGCAGTCTTCCATCCTTCCGATGTGGGTAAATGACGACCCAGATTGTTGGAGGAAATAGACTGACTCTGTAAACAGCTTAGACAGGGATGGAAAGCACTGTGAAGTGGTAAATAAGTCTAAATACGATTGCTATCAGGCAAAAATGGGGAATAATGACTTCAGTTGAGGGACAAACAGGAAGAACACTCTAACTGCTCACCTCCAGATGGCTTAATGGATGGTTTTGTGTGCCATGTTTGCTCCCTAACATGCTGTCCACAAATATGATTAGGAACTACTACAATAGCCATTGCTTCAGGATATATGGCCAGATAGGTGGAATGGAGGGCTGAGCACTGTCTCCTTTGTCTCAGATGGAAAAACGTGCTAGCTGGGCCAACTCTGCCTGCTGACTTGATGAACTGCCAAATTCCAATTCCCTTCTTCAGCTGTTTGCAGCAGGCATCAAAACAGGAAGTACTTTCAGCCTTCCTGTATTCACCCATCTCATTACTTTCCGCAGCCACTCTAGCATCCCCACACAATGAGTGGCTGTGCTCAAAAGCCAGGAACGTCTCAGTGGTATGCAGCAAAAGCTTCTAAATGGCACTTTCGGTTTAGGAACTTTGCCAATCCCATCAGCTCTTGGCTCAGTAAACACAATTTTTGCTTAATTACCGTTTTAAAATATTGAATAATTTCCATAGAAACATAGTGCAGAATTCTGGCCTATTTGAATTGGACAGATGGTGAACAGGAAGGAGGTGGACAGAAGCAATCCCAAGGAGATTCGACCACCTTTGCTGGACTGTTCTAAATACACATTGCATGTAATGTTATTCTGCTAAACTGGCTTATCCACATATATTGGAAAGGGGGCATCAGCCTGGCTTTAAAACACGAATGTTTAGATGGAAAAAACTGAAAATAATAGGAAGAAAAAACAGACCACTTCTATTTCTTATATAGCATTTAGATTTTTTCATTTTTTAAATAGATAAAAAAATGGAAAGGCAGGATTTATAAAGGTTTTCCTAACTTTAAGCAACTCACAGATGGGTTTGTTTGACAGCATCGAAACGGTAAGTAGAATTTTGACCATGATAGTAAAAAAGTTATGGGAGATTCAATCCAGCATGGCACCAGGTTGGAGAAAACAAGACTAGTTTTTCCATATAGAAGTTGGAACTTAATTTCAGAACTGTCCATCTATCCAGTATTGCTTTTCCATTTCTGAATAAGCCGCAGGACATAGAAGAAGAAAAGGAGTAAGAAATAATCCATTAAGGTTTAGGGAAGATAATATATATATTTTAACCTTGATCAAATAAGCAAACTTCATATTCCTTCCTTTTACTTCTAACAATTTTGAACTTTAGTCCTATCAAATAATGTTATGGCCCAAAGTCACCCAGCAGTCTTTCATGCCAAGGCGGGACTTGAACTCATGACCACCGCTTTATAGCCTGGTACCTTAACCACTAGACCATGGGTGTCAAACTCAATCATGTCATATGACATATTGCAATGTATCATGACATTTTTTGCCTTTTTGGAGCCAGAGTGGGTGTGGCCTATGTGTGATACATCCAGCCCGTGGGCCACTAGTTTGAAACCCCTGCACTAGACTAAACTAGCAAAATATAGTCTTATCTTTCCAACCACCTAATATGCAACACAACAAGAATGCAACACATAGTAGCACCAGTAATTAAATATTAAATATGTATAATGTCTCATTTTCAGAGTTAATCAAACTAGAAAATGTGGCAAGAAAACTTAATTTATAAAATCAAAACAGCACTGAAATTAAAACAGCAGTAATAGAATAGATCATCATTCTTGAATGAATACCTGATCTACTAGTTCACATTCTTGATCAAGACTATTGACCATACCTTTAATCAGTTCTCTGTAGAATTCCTGGCAGATTCTATAGGTTGCTTCATTGAAAGCACCCACTTTATATGTGTGAGAAAAGTCAGACTCTTAAGAGAAGAGCCACTCTTTGCATATATTCTTTGTAAACCACATATACACTTTTTATTGCAAAAAGAAAAAAGAAAAAAACAACAACATAGGCTTCTAAATGATACAATTAAGATAAAGGTTCCCCTCACACATATGTGCTAGTCGTTCCCGACTCTGGGATGGGAGCGCTCATCTCTGTTTCAAAGTTGAAGAGCCAGCACTGTCCGAAGATATCTCCATGGTCATGTGGCCGGCATGACTAAACACCGAAGGCGCACAGAACACCTTTCCACCAAAGGTGATTCCTATTTTTCTACTTGCATTTTAACTGCTAGGTTGGCAGAAGCTGGGACAAGTAACGGGAGCTCACTCAGTTACATGGCACTAGGGATCCAAATCACTGAACTGGCGACCTTCTGATCAACAAGTTCAGCGTTTTAGCCACTGAGCCACCACGTCCCTCAAAAAATTAGTATTACTCATATTTGGCTATTGTATGTGTATTGTATGAGATTTAAAGTTACTTCTTTAAATGTAGTTATTAATAACTTCACACTGTATGATTTAAGGACTCATTAGTTTATGAATATTCTGATTCTTTGGAGAATTATAAGCCATATGGCCAGTTTTTAAAAAACTGAATTATCTCTAAAATATAAATATATTGACTTGGACCTGTCCTAAATTAGAACTGTTTATGGCCACTTGTACCACCACTGAGTACAGAAGGCAAACTGTTTGTGTGCCAGCATGTCTTCTTCAAATGCCACATTTAAGCAGCGAGAATTTGAGCAGAAGCATCCATTTATTTGCTTTTATTGTTCAGATGTTTCAGAATGAGGATGGTGTGAGAGTTTCCAAGAAAGTTTTTATGTGTGCTTTCCTGTAGAAAGAACTCTTCTGGGCATTTAAAGAACAACACATGAAGTCATGTTATGGCTGTTGAAGACTACAGAAAAGTATGTCTCGCAAAATCTCAAAAGTTGGTACAATGTTCTTGAGTAAATATGAAACCCAAGAATTATTGGAGGGATAATGTTGGAACCTTCTATGCCAGGGGTCTCCAGCTGTGGCAACTTTAAGACTTGTGGACTTCAACTCCCATAATTCCTCAGCTGGTTGAGGGATTCTGGGAGTTGAGGTCCACAAGTCTTAAAGATGCCAAGGTTGGAAACCCGTGTTCTATGCATCTAAGACCTGAGACAATATTTTCAACTCTGTCCCCACTGTTCATAAATTAAAGAAGTCATGAAATTAATAAACAAAGAGACTATTCATGGTGCAATGGGCTGAAGCAAGCAGCGATTCAAACAAGAGACAAATGTGAATGGTAGCACAATTTTCTCTCTGGCAACTTCTATTTTCCCTCCATCTTTCTTTCCAATACACTCTCCAAGTAATAGATCACACAAAAAAATGAGCAGAGAGCTCTTAACCAAAAATCAGAATTGATCCATTATGGAAGGGTTGTGCAATTAGAGCTAGGGCCATAGGTTGTCCACCCTGCAACAGGACTTCAGATACTCTGAGCCACGATGATATGTGGAAGAAAACACTCTAGGACTCTTGCCGGATTCCTGAAAATGGAAGCATTTCTTATCTCAGATGACACACTTTTGGCTGAACGAAGCATCCTCTCCTTCTCAGAATGAACCTGTAATATCTAATTGCACCTATAGTGATAGGAAACAAAAGCAAATTGGTACCAATGCTGTGTGGGCCTTGTGTTAGTGCGCCCTAAACGCTGAAATTCATTTGCGTAATAAATCAGAACAGATTGATCTTTTACTACCGAACGCTAATCAATTGGTACTAATATGCAATTTGGAAGAGGGCTAGTAAGCATGTTTATGTTTAAAATGGAGCACAGCCACCGGTAACCGCTTGGCAAAGACCCACCTGCAGCTGAAAGAAAGGAAGAGAAGGAAGATCCGAGGGAATAATGCAGGTCAACACCTCTAGAGTTTCACAAGACTCTGGGAAAGACAGCTAACACAAAAGCTTCTCCAGAACAACCTCTCCCGCTTTCTCTCTACACTCCCCCCCTTCTCCCTCCCCATCTCTGTGCTTTGGGTTCTCTCATCACATTTGCTAAACCTCACCGCTACCTTCTGAAGATGCCTGACAGCTTTTTACAGTATCTACGGATTTAACACGTTCGGCGGTTGCTCTCAGGTTTTATTAATGCATTCCAATCATTTGCTTGTTTCCTGATGAATGAGCCTGTCAAAAACACTTTTTAGCAGATAGTTTAATAATTGGGCAATGAACATCTGTTCTTTCTCTACCATTTTTTTTTACACAAAGCAGGATAACTCTGTGTGGATTGCTACCAGTTGGTGCTCCTCAGGTGAAACTCATTGTTTTCCCCCAGAAGCTAGCGAACAGTGTGAAAGAGCTACATTTTTAAAAAAAAATTGGAAAAAGTGAGTTGTGTGGCTGATAGGATGTTTTATCCTTGGATTTATTTTGTCTTTCCTGACCTCAGTTCAAAATTATGGAAAGGGAGTGGGCAGGGATTGCCAGATTTCACCATCATGTGAGACAGAATACTTTGGAAATCCAGCTTTTGTTTGTTTCAGAATAAAATATAAGTTGTCTTATTATTACCCCGCAAATTAAATTATTTATACTTCATTCAGCCTAAATACAATTAGGGTATTTCCAAATACTGTTCTTAGAAAATGCTAAAATTTATACATTGTAATTTTTGCTGCTTCATAGTACAACATAATTTAGGATCCTAAGTAAGGTTTTTAAAAAAAAATATCTTTCAGATATGCAGATCTGAGGCAGAGGAAGCTGATATTATAAAGAGATTGTTTATAAGATATATCTTGAATAAGTATACTAATTGGAAAGTGAACATCCTAAAACCAAAGGAACAAGAAATTATTTAGCAAATAGTTCTAAATATTAAAATACCTGCTTAAAGAGAGCAGATCTTTTAATTTTCAGTGGCTAAATTGGAAATAATGTTTTTAGCGTGAAACAATTAGGGAATTACAAGAACTCTTTTGAAGGATATATACCAAGTTGCTTGTTTCAGCTCAGATATTAGCTTGATTTACCATCTGCAGAATTACCAATAACATGATGCATTTATTACCCGTAAAAGCTATTAGCAGGTCATTTTGTTCAGTTCATCATATGTGTCTTGAGACACAATCTGGCGTCTAACAGATTTTCATACATTGATGTCACAGAGAATCAGACTGTTCTTTAATTGATTGTTTCTTGCTAGACTCCTTTGATTAAAGTAGGTTAGGATGTTGCTTTTAGCTGTACAGTTTCTGCAGGAAATTATTCCAATTTTTATAGATTTGCCAACTTCACTCTGTGCATGGTAATCCCTGAAAAAATGAGTTTTTTTTAAAGGGTTCCATTACTCCCTCTCCAATTTTACAGTCAACATTATGTTCTAAAATGTGATTTATCTTTCCATGTCAAGTTGTTAGATCCTAAGCCTCAGAGACATGAATATATACAGAGGAATGGCATCTGACAATGAAGGAGAGCCAGTTCATTTACTCCTGTCTACTCAAGCCAAGAGGGACTGCAACAGATCTAGCACAGGGAGTGGCCAGTTGGCCCTGTACTCTCTGCAATTACCAGTAGTGGTTCTGTATGTCCCTTTAGGTAGAGAGATTTCACCTCACTTGATCTTTTTACTGGATGGACCAGTGGTTGAAACTGGGGGCTTTACTACAAGACTGTCCTTTCCATTTTCCTTAATGAAAAGGAATGCACCTCACCACAAACTTGCTTGACATTAGGCACAAGCGACCATTGCAGTTCGATGGCTAAGATCAGGGGTGGGATTGAAAAATGTTAGCAATTGATTCGCTACCTGGTTGCTGGGTGGGCGTGGCCATGATGGGCGTGGACTATTCAGCCTCTTGAACCACGACAGGGGGGGGGATTTTAACCCTCCCAAGGTCTGGAGGCTTTCCTTGAGCCTCCAGGAGAGCAAAAACAGCCTTCTCCAGGCTCCGGAGGCCTTCTGGAGGCCAGAAATAGGCCCCTTTCCAGACTTCCAGGAGGTCCATTTTTTGCCCTCCCAGAGCCTCCGCATGGGCCCTGCACTTACTTGGCATGATGAACGGGCTGCTTGGAGACTCCTGGGATTGGAGGGAGGGGTGGGCAGGGCCAGCCGGTCCTAGCAACCACCGGTTTGGTGATCCAGATGCAAAATTAACATCTGGTTTGGCCGAACTGGTACCAACCAACTGGCTAAGATATTAGATAATTAGTTCTCACAGTGGTCGGTTCCTACTGGTTCGGACAGGTTCGGCCGAACCAGTAGTGGTTTGGCAGCCTGGGTCGCTGGAGCCGGCAGCAACTCAGGCCTGCCACGCTCCTGAACTGGCTGTTGGGCAGCGCTGTAGGCACCACCATCTTGTTTTTTGCTTCTGCGCATGCACAGAAAAATTTTTATTGTACTGTGTATGCGCACATAGTGCGCCCAAGAGCAAACCGGCAGTAGTGCCTGCTGGAACTCACGGCTGAGTTCTCAGTGTGTCTTTTGGTGGATCTAGGCCATCAGCTAACAATAAAAAAATGTAAATCTTATATATCTGTACATTTATAAATTCCAATTTGCCTTCTGGTGAATAGGTATTAGTTGACTTAACTATAGACTGTCAGGTTACAATAATATGCATGTGATGAAATGAATGATACTTGATATGTAATTCATGGCATTTGCACCATGACAGTTAATGTTTAACATCAACATCAACTAGGAGGAACATTTTATTTATTTATTATGATAGGCAACATATAAATTAGATAGATAGATAGATAGATAGATAGATAGATAGATAGATAGGTAGGTAGGTAGGTAGGTAGGTAGGTAGGTAGGTAGGTAGGTAGGTAGGTAGGCAGGCAGGCAGGCAGGCAGGCAGGCAGGCAGGCAGGCAGGCAGGCAGGCAGGCAGGCAGGCAGACAGGTTCTCCTAGTTCATGTTGATGAAGATAAGAGCGTTTGGACGAGCAAGGAACCAGGAACCGATATGATCCTATGTGATTCTATCCCTTTTCTCTTTTGTGATTTAAAACAGAAAAATTTGCAAATTCCAAGAAAAATCTTCCCAGGCAAAGTTAGCTATTGAACATGAAGTGTCTCTCTCACAGGACTGAAAAAGGACTGTGCAGCAATGGAGAAGATAATGGCCTATTTCCACAACTATTTCAGGAAGTGCATGAAATCAGGGCCATTGCACCAACAAGCTTCTTACTACTATATCCAGCTGTTCTTTCTTTTTAAAGTCCCGATTTTCACATTCTCAACATGGTTGCACACAGCCAAGGGGCACTCTCTGGATCCTAATATATCAACATAAAGGAAATCAGTTTTAATTCTCATAGAGCCTGGAACACGTACTGTAAGCTGTTGTTTCGTACTCTCTAAGGTTCATCCAAAATGATGCTTTCCTGGGCTTAGAGTGACCCAGGTGGAAAAGTATTTCCATACAGCGCATGACAATCATCAAATACACCAAACAGAGAGATTGGAAACTAGAGGGCAAATGGAAATGCTCTGCTCCTTCTGAAGTATGATTCTAAGAGCAAATTTGACTTACTGCTCATTCTCTTTTATACGTTCAAACACCAGAGTAAGGCAAAGCAAAGCTGAATTTATTAAATCTTTAACTAAATACAAGAGATTTTTTTCCCTTGAAGTATGACTGATTATATTTACAGAACAACTGAAGGGAATTTGTATGTCCAGAGAAAGGTCTGACAGAGTTAAATACACACAGAAACATAGATCGTTCTGAATTGTAAAAAAACTGTTAATTCTTTCTGATACTCCAAATGTACGTACCCCTTGTCTCAAATCTTACTAGTCAAGAAATGTTTTGTATCTGAGATATCAAAGAAATTTAACTAGTGGAGAATTGTATGAATAACTCTGCAAAGAAGAGATTGAACCTAAAAAAACAACATTGGGAAACAATATTAGTATAACAATGTCATGTAATGATTTTGATACGTGTAATGCAGTGGTGGGTTGCAGGCGATATGTCCCAGTACGTGCATACCAGAGCTAGCCCGGAGCACCGGATGTCATTCCAGTACAGTGCTCTGGAGAGGCCATCCGCCCGCCTGAGCTCCTTACTGGAGTTTAAAGGCTTTTGCGCTTTCACACAGGCGCATGGTGTGTACATCACCTGTGTGACGCTCCATGGAACAGCTGGAGCGTCGTGTAGCAATGCATGTGTGCGCTGCGTGCGTCCATGAGATTTGAAACTCACCATTGATGTAATGTCTCCTATTTAGCAAATGTTCTAAATTGCATAAAGGATGCTAATTTTGGCTGTTATATCAAAAGAAATTTTATTTCCATATATGTGAAGAAAGAAAGAAAGAAAGAAAGAAAGAAAGAAAGAAAGAAAGAAAGAAAGAAAGAAAGAGGGAGGGAGGGAGGGAGGGAGGGAAGGGAAGGGAAGGGAAGGGAAGGGAAGGGAAGGGAAAGGAAAGGAAAGGAAATGAAAAGGAAACGTTATCTGTGGTTCCAAGCAGAAGTTGCTGGACTAAAATTCCTGAATGCTGCTGCTTATTTGCTCAGTGGTGAAAGAATATGCATAACAACATCTGGAAAGCCACAGGATCATGTTTTTGAAAGAAAATTCATTGAGGGGAGCTTTGCATGTGATTACTCTTTTTAAATATGTTGAAAAATTCACAAATACAGATGGATGGATGGAAGGAAGGAAGGAAGGAAGGAAGGAAGGAAGGAAGGAAGGAAGGAAGGAAGGAAGGAAGGAAGGAAGGAACGAACTACCAGAGTCAAAGTCCCAAGTTATTTGTATTACATATTGAATGTCCAGTTGGAACTTCCATGTTAGTTAGCTGTTAGTTGTTCCAACTTAACAAGGAATGTGATATTCTGGAAGAAAAAACCATATTCCCCCAAACTTATATTTGGCAACATCCTCTGAAGTGTCTCCAATATATCAAAATACCCATTAATTGATGTTTACAGAACTCCCTGCAGTCAACTCACTCCTTGGCCTAAGAAGATAACAAACAAATGGAATCTTGGCTTATCAATGGATTCCACAACATTTTAAATGCTCTTTTTATTATATCAAAAATCAAATAATTAATGTTTTCCCAAAGGAGAGAGAAGTAATGCAATAATAATAGCGATCACGGATATGCAACCGAAAGGTTTCCATTATTACGCCTGTGGGTAAGTATGTGCTTTATTTAGCACTTTCATCTGACAGAGAAATAGAAGTACCAGTGATGGCTGTCTGAGCCTAGACTCATCATAAAGTAGACATTAGAGAAGGGGGACTACAATATCTGGATTCAACCGTCATCAAATTCCCTTGATATGGATGTTGAAGTATGTGAGTCTGGGCAGCAGAGCAACCTCAAGCATAGACCTCTCCTTGTGTACCTCCATAACGTCTTTGGGGGGAGAGCAATTTGGGGAGGGGAGGGAAAGGAGAATGGAGGTAGACCTGCTTCTTCCCACCAAAATAAATGCTGCATCAGCATTCCCAATCTGTCGAGGGACTACATGTCAACACCATGGCACAACTTGGGGAAGCTGCCACCATAAAATATTTTAAGAGGCAGAGTGGAGTAAAATAAAATAAAAACGTCTTTTCCTATGATATCTTAGAGTAATTCAGGATTTATGGCACCTTAACCTTTAGAATCCAAAATATTACGCTATGTTTCTTAGAGATAATAACTCGGTTGTCCCTCACTTATGTGTCTTAGATAAAAGCTTACCGCTTCAGAATCCATGAATGCTCAAATACCCTTGCGGGCCTTTAGTAGTAAATCTTATGGAATAGCTTATGGCCAACGTAATGGCCCACCGTAGCCTGCGAATATCATGAATTCTAATAATACTTACATCAGTAGAAACATGAAGTAATGTCTCCATTGTAATTAAATGATGTATTTAGAGCAGAGCACTAAATGGTCCCCTAGTGTGTTGGTGATATATTCTAATAGTCTTCTCTTTACAGCCCCACACGGTAATATTCATGCTTTATTCTGGAGGGTTTTGCTTCTTACTGAACATTTGAATTGCAACATTAAGTGGTAAAGTGGATTACAGCAGGTCTGCATGAATATGGATTCTGATCAAGGAACTAAGTGCTTGAAAAAATAAATGGTTACTATTGAAGTAGAATGATTGGCAAAATAGTTCTATTCAAAGGAACATCAGAAGCCTCTCCATCTTTTTTTTTTTTACAGGGGAGGAAAAAGAAACACACACAGAGACACAGTATCGCTCTGATTTGAGGCAATTAGAAAGCCTCACAGGAAGGGCACCTGGGCTGAATTCAGTTGTAAGTCATTTCCACTGGAAGATATAACATTAAATTTGGGCTGTTTGAGGCATACGTCCATTTGGATACTAATCACATTATTGCCTTACTTCCAATGTAATTCCAACAAGATTCTAGACCGTGTGCCTGTCAGTGGACTGCTGCCGACAATGTGTTTCATATTTATAAAGAGGGGACCTACTCCTGCTTTGTGAAGGAGAAAATGGTGCTGATCTTTTTCCTCTTCCCCCCCCCCCCGCCCTCCTCCTCCTCTGCTCCCCCCTCCCCATCCTGATGGGGAACCAACCACAATGTCCAGCTATGTATTTCACCTCTTCATTTGTCCTGTAAATCAGCTAATTTTTATATCAGGTGGAGGCACTGAGGATCAGATGCACAGCTGAAGGCATTTTACTCCATTCAGTCCTGCTCAAAAGATGATAGGGCTGTGTTTGTAAAACAATAGCTCCCATTTAATTGTAAGAGAATCTAACATATATATTTAGACACCCTCAATTAATGCCTGTATATTGTATGGGTTTGGGTTTTTGTTTTTTTTTTTGCCTTAGGAGAGATGAATACCAGGGCAAATAAAAGTTACACTCTTTGATTAAAAATAGCATTGTTTTCTTTGGTTCCCGTGCCTCTGCTTCCTCCAATAATTGCTCATGAAATGAAGATGATTGTGTTTGGTTTCTCCAATGTGGTAAATAACCGAGAGGGTGGTGGTGGTGGTGGTGGTGGTATTATTATTATTATTATTATTATTATTATTATTATTATTTCCATCAAAATATATTCTCCAATGCATTTAGGCTGGAGACATGGAGCATCATCAAAATCCTGCTCGTTAGTCATGATCTCCTGCCTGCATTTCACTCTTCCCTCATTACAAGAAACGCCGACTGCCTCCTAACACGATAGGTTTGTTGGCACATGGCTCTCACATGGCAACTAATCAGCAAGATGACTGTTTCCACGCTCCAAGGTTTACAGACGGGGTTTGTTTAAATACAGAGATCCATAGAAGGTCATGGATTTGGGCTATGTGCATCTTCCAGAGTTATTCAGTTATACAGCAGGAAAATATGCCTGGATCCACAAGCCATTTCCAACCGGCTTTATTAGAATCTTCCTCAGACAGCATGTTAATAAGGCTTTTCTCTCCTGTGGATTTTGTTATGTCTCAATTCGAAAGGGCCAAAATAACAACAATAACATCAACAAAAGACCCTCCGCGCCCACTGAGCAAAATGGATAATCCAGCCAGGCCAGGGATGACTGGTACACGACCTCCACAATCAGCCCCCCAAAGGCTGCCTTTATCACTTATTGGAAATTTATTAACCTTCACACGAAAGCACCAAACTTGATTTCCCATAAGCACAGACGTTCCGCAGACTCGCTTTCTCCTACTCCTTCAGCCCGTTCGTTCCTTTCTAAGGCTGGAGGTTTTCGTGAGGATATGAAAGGCTTTGGGTTCTTGAAGGACGTAAAGGTAAAATAAAAAAAAAAAGGAAAAGCAAAAACCTGCTTCTCAGTAGTAATCTTTTGCAGAAATCCCCATGCAGGTATCAAGATAAAATTTGCATGGCAAGGTCAGAATGTTTTAATCTTAGAAGGAGCCTCGTGGAGATTGGGCAGGGAGTTAGGGGGAAAAAAAGAATCCAAGAGGGGTGTGAAAAAAATGTTTCAAATTCAAAATGGTTTTTGCTCAAAGTGCTCAGTTTGGAGTTCAGAGCAGCTTTCTCCAACCATTCTGGAGTTCAGAGAGGCTTTCTCCAAGTTCAGAACCAAGGCGTTGAATTCAGAAAACGACTTTGGAGTTCAAAACAAGGCCTTTTCGAACTCCAAATACATCCTAAATAGTTAGAACAACCTGACTTGTGGCCAGAATGACTTATTTGAGCTCAAAAACAACCGATTGAACCAATTCAATATATTTGCATAAATGTAGGATCTGGTTTTAGAGATTCCCAGTGAAACCTAGATCTTTTTTTTCTTTTTGCATCAGCTACTGTGTGCTCTTCATTATTTTTAAATATCTTAGCTATTAAGTAAGCACTTGATTTTTAGTTCTGATTTGTCCTGTTGCTGGGGTTTTCTGTTAGAAATTCTCTCATAAATAGTTTTAATGCTTCCCCTCAAATAAAGCATTTAAAACAAAAGCAAATTAAAAGTTCCTGTATGTGTGAGGTGTAAAAAATTGGATCAAAGTTAGCACAAATGTACATATATGTGCAGGTGCAGACATTGGCTCAATTCATTTCATTTATTCACTTCATTTATTAAATTTCTATGCCGCCCAATCCCGGAGGACTTCGGGCGGCTTCAGTACAGAACAGCCATGGTGAACCTTTTCAGCTTGGTAGATCAAAATTTTGGAAAATGCCTAATTTGACTCTGCTGGTGTGTTTCACGCACACTCACACCAAACAAAAGAGAAACAATTCTCTATTCCCACCACCACCAAGACCACGCTGAACAGTGGCACACATTCAGCAGCAGGGCCAAGACCAGAAACCCAAGACCAGAAACCTAAGACCAGAAACTCAAGTCGAAACCCAGACTTTGACTTCATGCCTAGCGTCATACTGCCACTCAAAAAGGCCACCTCCTGAAATTCCTCGAGGTTTGTGAGCTTTGAATGCTTGCCCAGCACTCTCCAGGATCTGCCACTCACCACTTACCTTCAAGGGCTGTTTTCTATTGACAGGGCCCTGCCTGTGGCCTACCTGAGGCTGCTCTGGGTCACACAAGGCCCTCCTTGTTCTTGAAGCAGCTTTGGAGAATGCCCTTCCATGTCTTCTGCAGTCTCTAAAAACCCTGGTGTGCTTTCGAGAATAGCTGTGGGTCGGGTGGGGCCACCCAAAACATCATGGTGTGTCATATTTGACATGCATATTTTAAGTTCACCATCATCCATTTTGAGTCAGGGAGGGAAACTTTGCAAATTGTGTTTGGCCTATTAGTTTGCTGGAATGCCATCATCCTGTGTGTGGGGGTGAGGGGTGGGAGATGAGGGAGTCTGTGTTGCTCTTTTGATGTCAACATCCAATTTGTACTCATTATAATTCTTCATGTTGATAACTACAACTCTTACATTCCCTACCATCACAATAATAATATTGAAAGACTGAAGCGAAAGAGAAATAAAAATTTCCCTGTATTACATATTGTGAAGGAAGCATTTCTCCCAGTTCCCAAGCAGAGTTTAAGACATAATTTCATAGCACAACCACTGAATCAGTACCATTGTGGCATTCAAAACACTTGTTTAAGCCCCAAGAGACTTGTGGCAGATCCTCCAGGTGTTCCCCTGTGCAATCTGAGTTCTCATTCATTCATTCATTCATTCATTCACATGGTGTTTGCTCTGTAAAAAAAAAGTTCTTCAGCTGTAATACAGTAATTGATTTCCAAAGTCCTACAGTCTTCTGGTGACTGTTTCCATAATACATACATAGCACTGTATCGCTAAAGAGTCCCTAAAAAGTATGCATCAGTAAAGCTTTTTTTTTTTAATGTTAATGACAGTTACCTTAGGATTTGCAAATCTTACTTAGCTTGAGCATAGAACAGAGGTAATTTCATAAGAAATGAAACGCAGGAGATGGATAGAGAATATGGCTTGTGTCATTTCAGTGGAACAGAAAAGTGTCAATCTGACAAGGATGGAGCAGCTAACAGCAGAATCTGAGAAAGCCATAAACATAGTTTAAAGCAGGGGTGTCAAACTTGTGATGTTTGGTGGCCCTGAGTTTGACACCCCTGGTTTAAAGTATATATTTTAAAACTAAAATTAAAATGAGTCTAGGAAAGAAGGGAGGTCTATTGCGAAGTCTAACAATGTTATACCAACTAGTTATATTGCTGAATAGTATGTGTGCATGCCCATATTGTATGTGTGTGTATACACACAATTGTTTGATAAAGATTTTCTATGAATAAACTAGTTACAGGATTCAAATCAGTATAACAGAAGGAGGAAATTTTTGTATTGGAAGAAATCATAATCCAAAAATTGCAAAAGGCTTCAACCGAAGTTTGAACATTCATAATATAATCAGAATGCAGACTTGAGTTAGCAACCTTCTCACCTTGAATATAATAATTATATGGCCATTTGTTCCATATTTCTTTTAATATAATATGCTGGGTCAGTGGTGGGTTGCCAATTTTCTTACTACCGGTTTGGAGGGTCCCCCCTCCCCTGCACGCAACGCTTCTGCGCATGTGCAGAAGCCTACGGGTGGGTGAGTGGAGCGTCCTGCTGCTGCTACTACCGGTTTGCCCGATCAGGGCCAAATCGGCAGCAACCCACCTGTGCTGGGTGCTATTTATGTAGAAAGACTCCTTTCCCTTACTGTATCTTATTCTCCCTAAAGAATAACTTAATATATTACATAATACAGTGGGATAATTTAGATGTAATTTGTGCGCTAATGTATACTTACAGATATTTATCTATAGACGTTTTAAATGATTAACTTAACTGAATATATAACAAGTGCTCATTGGGATAGATTGGAGAATAATGCTAGGAGATACACACACAGAGGAAAAAAAAATCACATTTTTTCCTCTCTTCTTTTCACAATTTTCCACTATGAATAGCATAAATCTGCCTACTCTTAGTAGAGGCAATCTGGATTCTACCCATTGTATGTACAAATAAACTGTTCATTACTACTCTTAAGCACTGGTTGATTAAATCCAATAACAAGAAGTACTAATGTAAATTACCACAAGCTACAAGCTGCAACATAAGCAAACAATTATTTCTTATAAGGCCAACATCACCAGCTGCCCTTTATTTTGAAAACTGGGTTTTAATTTTATAGTACTGCTTTTTCAAACATTCTCTGCTATCAACATACTTTCTTCCAGTGATTAAACTTCAGTTGTCACAGTATGTTGTTACTAATAGCTCAAGGATCTTCCACGTTGTTTCGCTGAAAACAAAAGAAAAGGAGGGGGGAAAAAAACGTCCACCAAGAGCCAACTTTAAATATCATTATAAAAAGGAGAAGAAAATGTACTATGTTTCACAGATTCACACACGGAGAGAAATGAAAGGAAAACATGGCCTTTTGAAGAAAAATAAGAAACAATGTGAAGCAAAACAAAGGCTAAAGATATTACAGTAGGATGGCTATGATTAAATCTATTGTTTTTAATAGTTTCAAAGCAGCCCAATATAGGAAACAAAATGCAGATTTCAAGTGGATTTCTGCATGTCTCGTTTCCTGGGGAATGTCACCTCAAGGCAAGTAGGAACAATACTTGGGGGGAAAGGGTTTAAACTAGGGATTTCTGCACGGGAGGACAAAATAGAGGCAAAGGCACGTAAAAAAGCACCAGGGCTTCAAAACATATTTTGTGTAGTTGCAGTTCTCTTGAGTCTCCTTCACCTTGTGAGAGAAGCCAGAATTTCTCCATCATGGCATTCACATTACGGGATTCTTTGCCCTTATGAAGGTCATTTGTTCCCTCCCCCATCATCTCCTGCAGCACAATAAAACATTGGATCAGCCATCCTAGTCTTGCGTCTGATACTTCAAATTAAAATCTCCTCAACGCCTCTGTTAAATATTTGGGGATTAAAATTATTCTTTTTATGGGATTTTTTTTTAAGTGCTGCTCTACGAAAGTGAAACAAACAACTTGTTCCATCTGAAATCATAATATCAATATTTCTGAAATTATACAATAGCTCTTCTAGAGGCTTTTCTCAGCACGGCCCCCGTTCCCTCTATGCTGATTTGATTTTTTAAAAAGATGTTTTAAATCCCACCTTCATTGTTTTTATGAATAACTCAAGATGACAAATATACCTAATACTCTTTCTTCCTCCTATTTTATCCACAACAGCAATCCTTGGGCTGAGAGAGAGTCTCTGGCCCGAAGTCACCCAGCTGCCTTTTATAGCTAGAACTCACAATCTCCTGGTTTCTTGCTTGGTGCCTTAACCATTAGACCAGATTTCATTTTCCATGATGTTCCTAACTGTTCTGTAATTTTTAGTTCATTCAAAGCCACTTATAAGTACTTAAAGAAAAACACAGCATTATAGATATACTGTATATATGCTCAGCTATTGAGACCAGAGATGAAATCATGGTTTATGATAGGTGGCATTTTGGTATTCTTGGGCTTCCTTTTGGTGGAGCTGATTCATGGTGCCCCTTGACTTGGAAGGGCAAAGTGGGCAGAGCACACCCTACATCTTTATGGGGCTGAATTTTTGAGGTGGAGTTCTGAGGAAGGATTTCATTTTTTTAAACACAATGGCAGGAAACTACTGCCAGTGTTCAGGAACAATGGTCAGGGAAGGCCTCAAGAACCCAAGAAAAACTCAGGATTAAAAGTATTAGGAAAATGTGATTTGACAATCTGTGAAAGTATTGTGTCTTGCTGCTGTGTTATTTTCTCATATTCCAGCATCCTTCATCATGCAGGCCAGGCTGATCAGAACTTCTGGGAGATGTGGTTAGCAACAACTGGAGGAACACAGCTTGCCCATCCATAAATGATGACATAAAAGAGAACCTTCTTGATAAAGGTACCAGATCAGGGTTTGCAAAAACCTATAGAGGGCAGCACACATATTGTCATGCCCACATAGTTGGCAAGACCAGGAGGGGAAGCACAACAGAGATTTCAGTAAGATACCTTTGATGCTACTTTGGGAAAAATACAGAATCCTAGAAATCAAATAAGAATGTCCCAGTCTCGATTATAGCAAGTTAATTAAAATGCTTCCACACACACACACACACCAGATGTCTCCATACCTGGGCTGAAATTCTGTTTGTGAGATAACCATTGAACTGAATCATCTTTTACTTTTCCAGTCTTCCCTTAACTCTTTACTCCCACCTAGTGATTGTGTGGATTTTTACATCAGTATCAGAGAGCCTTGCTTTTATGGTCATATGAACCAGACCTTTTTACTTCAAAGCTTCACAGATAGATTCCAAGTGCATATAAAGCCACTCTCCCCTATGATTTTATAAATCTTATCAAGGAAGAAATTCTGTCACTCCTAGATTATTGCACTGCTTATAATCTTGGCTTTCTCCTACCGGCTGTGATATCACCTCCATTATAAACAAATTAATTGACAGTTCACTACATTCCCATTTTCCAGTTTTTACCATCTTCTAGTTGTGTTGTTATTGTCTTTGTCATCACAATGATTTTTTTGGGTGGGGGATAACATTCCTACTATGAGCCCCTGAAGTTCTATCAGGAATTTGACTTTCCAGCAAAAAGTTATTTTGTTTCAAGAGAAAAGTTAATGTTGTCCTCATAAAGTCTAACACAGATGTTCATTCAATGAAGATGCTACAAGCATGAATACATCATGGTTAACCTCCGGGATTGGGCGGCCTATAAATCTAATAAATTGAATTGAATTGAATTATCAGCAGTGCCCACGACTTCCATGGGTTCCAGACAGTGGTGAAATCTAGAATTTTTTTCCTACCAGTTCTGAGGGCGTGGCTTGGTGGTGGTGATGGGGGTCATGTGACTGGGTGGGCATGGCTATGTAGTCATGTGACTGGGAGGTCAAAAGACAGAAATTCACTTTAACAATGTCCTGCTGGAGCAGGGGGTTGAACTAGATGACCTCCAGGTCCCTTCCAGCCCTGGACTGCTATGCTCTTTCAAGGTATCCTCTGAAGCTGTGTCTAGTGCCAGATATGTGGTCCTTCCTCCTTCTCATTTTTCCCTCCCTCCCTCCCTCCCTCTCTTTCTCTCTCTCTCTCTCTTTCGCAGCACCTCCCCACTGCTTTTTAAAGTATTTTATCCCTGCCTATTCACCAAACCAGCAGGAAAAAAATGCTTTTAAAAGTGGGGGGGGGGAGAGAGGGGAAAGCTTCCGACGATCATGCGGATCAGCTGTGAGCCGTGCGATCATCGGAAGCTTTTTCCTCCCCACTTTTTAAAGCATTTTTCCCTGCCGGTTTGCTTGAACAGCTGAGCCACGCGATCCTTGGAAGCTTTTTTTTTTTTTTACTACCGGTTCGCAGAATCAAGGACAATCATCCCTACCAGTTCAGCCAAACCGGAAGGATTTCATCCCTGGTTCCAAAGCTGAATACATGCATGCTCCCTCTGTTCCTTTCGTTAGTGTGCAACACCATTTACACTTCTGGAGCCTACTAAGCCAGGTGATAGTGCCCACATGATGAGGCTGGCCAAGAGTTCCCTGCCTCCCTCGAATGCAGATTAGGTATAAAGCAGGGGTGAAACTATGGCAACTTTCCAGCCTGTGGATTCCAACTCCCAGAATTTCTGAGCCAGCATAGGTAAAGGTGCCATAGTTGTCCACACCTGGGATTAAAGTCTTCGAGTTGGCAATGGGAGAGAACCAGCAATCCATCTATGGAGAGGAAACAATGCTTTCCACTAGTATCCAAACCATTTCAGGTCTAGCTGTCTAAGTTTATCGCCATGGTCTCTTTGTAGTGGATTTCTTTGGGAGATGGAAAAATCCCTAACATATCATAAAGAAAATGCTTTTCCAATTTTTAGTCTAGTTATAATTTAGATAGAGAAAGAAAAGAAGGGTGAATAGATGGCTCCAATTGGGGAAGGGGGGATGGACAATAATTGCAAATAATGACCCACTGTCCTGTATCTCTCTCTCTCTCTCTCTCTCTCTCTCTCTCTCTCTCTCTCTCTCTCTCTCTCTCTCTCTCTCTCTCTCTCCCCCCCCCCCCCCCAGTGGCACAAAGTCTTGCTACTCCCTGTGGAAAGTAGTTATTACCTTCAATCTCTCTGATCTGAAGTAATCCTTGCTACATGCATAGCTCATTCTGAGTGATGAGACCCACAGTTTGCTGAGTCCAAAACCAAATGATCTTTCACGAACAAAATTTAAACTTGAAATAGGATTGCTTGGCCATTGATTCCTAGCCTATTTCTTCCCCCACGTACTTTACACATCCCCGAATAAGAGTCAGGCTAGCTACAGATGGTGTTGGTGTATAATGAGAAGGGCTCAGAAGCAGCTCAGCTTCCCAGGGGAGTCTTCCGTAATGGAACTAACTATGTACTATCCACCTTATAAACTAGATTTGATTTTGGACTGTTTGCCCAAGTGTGTTTGTTTATTGCTTAGCACTGGAGGGCTTCTATTAGCTGTGGGCTGATTGAACATAGGCTACAGCTTTAGAAGGCACAGAACATCCACCCACCCACCCCCCCGCCCCTGAATGCTGATAAAACCCTTTTAGTTTACAGATAGCAATGCTTTCCTCCATACAAGTTGAGTTTTGCAGGCAAGGAATGAGACACATTAGTGATGAGATTTCACTTACCAAAATTAGAACCCTTTTTGATACACACCAGAACTAAAGAGATAATTCGTCAGAGCGAAAAGACAGGTCTTCGAAGTGCTGGTGAATGAAACTGCGAGCCAACCATTTTGTCCTGAAAATAAATGAGTCAGAATAAACGGGTTGTCTTTGTTCACACATCCTCCCAAACATATGGAAGAAAGAGTGTGGAAGATCAGGTCCACACACACACTAAAGAATGAGAAATCCAAAACAGCCGCCCGTACCCTAGAAACAACAAAGGACTGGCCTATAGTGCCTCTGCCAGCAAAAATGGAGCTCATGAGGGGTGTGGGCATACCTTCCAACCTCTGTTTTCATGGCAGAGGGTTGCAGGAAGCAATCGCAGCTGAAAACGGAGCTCAGGAGCCCGTTTTTGCTGGCAGAGTGCTCGGGTTAACACATCCCCCCCCCAACATAAGCTGGCCATGCCCACTATGGCCACACCCACCCTAGCCCCTCAAGGTCAAACACAGCCCTGATGCAGCCCTCGATGAAATTCGATACCGCTGCCTTAAAGAAAACTCATTTGGTGTGAGGCGGTTTCTAGAAGCATCAGGCTAGAAACTGGAAGATTGTGAGTTGTAATCCTACACAGGGCACAAAGCCAGTTGAGTGACCTTGAACTAGTCAGTCTCTCTCTGTCCTAGAAAAAAAGAGGCAAAAGTCAAACCATTTGTAAATAAAATTCAAGAAAACTTCATGAACTAGTCCAGGCAGACACCGGGAAAATAAGCAGGCAGGCAGGCAGGCAGGCAGGCAGGCAGGCAGGAAGGAAGGAAGGAAGGAAGGAAGGAAGGAAGGACACTTTTCAAGCAATTTCGAACTATGGCTTTAGTCCCATCTTGTTTATTTACAGATTTATATTCAGATCACTCCCAATGGCTCTGGACAGCTTATCAAAATATAATAGCTAATACATTTATCAAAGTCACCACCATAAAATCCATAAAGCTCTAAAAAGTTTTTTTTTAAAAAACCTGGATGAATATATTTTGAATTTGCTAAGCATATTTGGCTTTTGAGAAACATTCAGGCTTTCCAGAATCCACTGGGGGGAAAAAAAGGAGAGAATAGGATATACATCCATATTGAATGAACATAAGATGTATGTCATCATACTGAATTAAGCAAAAATAATCTCTCAGAGATTATTCTTGGGATATAGGGCACATCCCTTCTACAGAACAGGTTTTTAGCTGGATCTGGGAATGTAGTTCAAGAGAGAGAAATATTTTGACTCCAGTAGGCCATGACAAAATTCCAGAACAAAAAAAGGGGGAAAGTTTATAAACTGGCTTGATGATTACAATTGAAGGGAGATTCTGTAAAGGGCTTGTGCAGGCACTCAAAGATGCTAACAAGGGGTCTAGCTTGAAGGAAAGCATGCTCCAAACACAAATCCATCTTTTAAATTTCAATGAGAAAATTAAAAGGACAAGAGCATATCCATTAAAAAAGAAAGAAAGAAAGAAAGAAAGAAAGAAAGCAGGCTTACAAATAAGATTTTTTAAAATGTCTGTTTCTAAGCATTAATGATGTATTTGTCTCTGCTGTAGATATTTATCAGTTTAGGTTGCAAATGAATGTGATTATTTTTAATGTATGACAGTTTTTCATAAAAGGGAAGATTCTTTTCCAAGGAATCTTACAGTTTTCGAAGTCTGCAGTCACAGACTTTCCTGAGGTCAAAACTTTTCAGAGAAATTGGGCAAAGGATCAGCATATGCAAACTGATCTATTTTCACTAACTTCTATTGCTAGCTGTGATTGCTTAAATACACATACACCCCCAATCTAATCTAAAATAGAAATCTATACTTTCAGGTGGAATCTTTATTTTTTTGATCAGGCAAAGAATTTGGGGTCTACATTCTCCCCCACCCCCATCCCAGGAACTCTAGAAAAGGCACACACAATTTCCTTGGCAATAAATAAATAATCTATAATCTCTTTAAATACATAGTAGAAAAATTAGAGAGAATATGTATGCAATTAGGTTAGAAAACAGCATCAGCAAGAAAAATTACATACTTATTAGTACAACTGCATAATGCTAATGATTAGCCTTGGCTAATGGAAGAACATTGGGGTATATTTAGAGTACAGGACAGTGTCGCCTGATTATAAAATGTTTTGTTTAGCATGACATTTTAAATATATATTAAAATATTTGGGTACTGCCCTATCCACTAATTTTTTAAAATGTTTTATAAGCCTTGGGCACAATATTGCCAAAATTAAAGTACTCTTACATGATTAGTATGTTAATCATAGAAGGAAATGTAGTTCTAATTCCTCTATTGCAGGGGTATCAAACTCGATTTCATCGAGGGCTGCATCAGGGTTGTGTATTTTTTCTCTCTTGAACTACATTCCCAGATCCTTGGGTAGATGGAGTAGGTGTGGCCAGAATGGGCATGGCCAGGTTAACATCACTTGTGTCAGAGTGCCTGTGGTGGCCCAAGCGCTCTACCAGCAAAAATGGGCTTGCAAGAGCCGAGGTGGCGCAGTGGTTAGAGTGCAGTACTTCAGCTGACTGTTAGCTGCAGTTCAGCGGTTCAAATCTCACCGGCTCAGGGTTGACTCAGCCTTCCATCCTTCCGAGGTGGGTAAAATGAGGACCCAGATTGTTGTTGGGGGCAATATGCTGACTCTGTAAACCGCTTAGAGAGGGCTGAAAGCCCTATGAAGCGGTATATAAGTCTAACATTGCTATTTTCGGCTGCAACGGCCTCCTGCACAACCCTCAGAGGCGCCATGGACTGATCCTTCACTGTTTCCAAGATGGCCCCACAGGGCAGATTTAAGCACCCAACCTGCCGGATCCGGCCCATGGGCCTTGAGTGTGACACCCCTGCTCTACTATAACAAAGGTTTGGTAAATGAGATCCAAGGTTCAATCCTGGGTACCTCCTTAAAAGAAGATCAAGGAGTAAAACAAGAGAAAATTTATCTGTCTGGATCCTGAAAAGCTACTGCTGTTAGGTGTAGATGATGCTGAAATTATTTGTTAGATTTATATTCCATCTTTTCTCCAGGTGTTCAAGCTGCCCAATGGGTCTCCATTTTATCCGTACAACCTCTAGGTAGATTGGTCTGAAACAAAAAACTAACAGAGAGACACAGGCAGGTTGGTCCAAAGTCTAGTGAATTTCCATGGCTAAGAGTAGACCTGTACTTGGGTCTTCCAATGCTAGTCCAATACTTTAGCTACTACACCATATTGTCAAACCATATACAACATTGATACTGGATTAGTTGGGAAAAGATTCTTCACGGTAATTGAATTTGGCCACTGTGTTTCTCACAAATACACTGTGGTACAGCAGTTCATCGCAGCAAACAAACAAAAATGGCTAGAAAGCAGGATGGTATTAAGGTGATAACAATAATAATGTATTATGCTGCTTTATCTAGCCAAGGGAAAAAAACTCTCCAGACCGCAAAGCAGCATAGCAATCTATGGACCAAAAAGATATTAACCGCGTAGGATGAGCTCTGAATGGCTGCTCTGTGCTTAACAGAGGAGAGCCTTTAGAATGTGTGTTGGGTTATAAAAGAAGGCTCCAACCTAATTCAAGAGGTTCCAAGAATACAGTTGCACTGCACTTAGATAAGAGAAGTAGATGTGATTGACAAACTTTCCATTTGAACAATGTAGTCCATGAGTGAGCTTTAATGTACCTTATATTTGGATAGGATATATATTTTTATAAATATATGTACAAGATACGATTGCTATCTATTTGTGATAACCATTTATTACTTGTTAATAGCCTGTCTTCAATCACTCTGGAATCAACCCATTCCCCTACCCTGTGAAGGGATTTGGGTAGATATACTTTTAATCTTAAATGGTGCAGTCCTTATCAAATTTTGGTCCTTATCAAATTTTTATTCATGTCTTCCATAGAATTCCCTCATACAATAGAAGGCAACCAGAAAAAAAGCAATAATTGCAAAATTTCAGCCAATAAAATTAATTGTTAATTTAACCGTCAAACCAGTAAGCATATGAAAGGAACATTCAACAGTCATGTATATTTGAAACACTGCCCTGTGATGCAACAAATAGTGTTTATGTCCGTAATTAAAATAAAACAGGCATTTGTCTAGGAACTGGCAAGAGTTGGGAAAGTAGGGTGGGATAAGTAAGTCCTACGCTAACCCATTGATTAAAGAAAAGATGTTTCAGTCCCCTTTAAAGTCATCAAGTTTTCAGGGACAGGAGAAGGGAAGGAACTGATTCCAGCATCATGAAGGCAGGTCTTGCATCTCCAAATCTAGAGACTGGGTCCCTGAAAGGAGGACTAGAAAAATGGCTGTGCTTGAGGAAATTAAGAAAGAAACAGGATTCTAAGGAAAACCAAAAAGAAGCAGATATTGAGGGACTGCATAAAGAGTCAGATTCAAATGCTCACAACCCATGAAGCTTCCTAGGTAAAAGACACCAACAAAACACTGACATTGTGATACTGAAACAGACATTTCTAACTAAGGCAAGGCTTGACTGCAAAGCAAAGGAAGCACAAAAGAGATAGCTTCTCCATCACATTTTTAGTTCATCCAAGAAATCTATATGCTCAATCTCTCCACCAGAAATATGCCTGTTTTCCAAGACTCAAGTAAGGCTGAATACACTCAAAATAGCTCATGAACATTGAGTATTCCTGTTACCAAATGAGTTTGGTTAAGTTCTTATTGATTGTTGGTCTGTTGACAATGTAACCTTTTTTTTTTCCAGAAGAGATTTCAGTACAGCCCACTCTTGCAGGTGAAATTGGTTCTGAATGAGCCGAGTGAAGAAATTTCCATTTTAAGGCCTTTTCTGCTTCACTTTGCCTTTTCTGGCACGTGTTTCTCAGTATGTACAGACTACTTTGGGGACCTGGAGCAGTAAGTTACAAAGATGGAGCATGACAGTCACAATAGCACAAACTATTAGCTAGACCTCAACTCTATTACAGTTCTATGTTTGGCGACACAGAATCAAGAGTCTCAAGGATACAAGGTCGAAGGTAGCAAAACATTACATTAATCTGTTCTGTTTGTAGGCACAAGTGTATCTATCTCCAGGTGTAAGATTGCTCAGTGTTTAATTATGAAACAGTGAGAGCTAAATATATAATTAATAAACTGTTGTCCTATCTATCTATCATCTATCTATCTATCTATCTATCTATCTATCTATCTATCTATCTATCTATCTATCACCATCCCTCTCCAGGGGAAAAATGGTGGGGTATCATTTCATTTCACCTTATTTCCTATGTTTTATTAACTCAGTAGTTATTGCTGAGAAATAGTCTGCTTCAATTGCTCATAATAGTACTAAATTACTTGAAGGCACCTTGATAAATTGTTCCTCTTTCTTTCATTGTCCCTATGAAAGCAGTGTCAGAAAATCAATCTAAACAGCAAAATTAATACACCAATTCAATTCAAAGTAGTTAGCTTCAGTGTTTGGTGAACGCAAACCAATGTAGTAAACTAACGTTTGCAATGCTTTGAAATTTACATTAACCACAGGATTTAAAAAACAAAGCAAAAATTAGAATTTATTGTAACATTCTTTTTAAGCATTATTTATTAGCTGCAGTTGGATTAAATTTGAAGAGTGCTTTTAAGAGCAAAATATTTTATGTAATTATAATATATTTAGTGGGATTATACAATATTTAATGCCATTATAATAATAAAACAGCTTAAAATAATAGTTTAAAGAACAAGAGTGGAGAGAAAAAATGTTTTTCTCATTTTTCTGGATAGGCTACTTTGAGCCATTAGGAGTAAGGTATTAAACACATGTTAATGACAAATGCCAGTCAGTCTCTCTGTGCCCCAGGAAGAAACAAGGAGCAAACCATTTGTTTAAAAAAATGCCAAGAAAACTTCATTGGCTAGTCCAGAAAGACACAGTATTTAAAAAAGGGAGGGATGGAGGAAGGAAGGAAGGGAGGGAGGGAGGGGTAGCTAGCTAATCTATTGAATTGGCAATAGAGAAAAGAAATAATAGAAAGGTTTTAAATGGACTGGGTTAAATTTAATAGCTAGACTTCTTCCTGCAGGATGGAAATTAGAAAGGAATGGTATTCACTGCTCTATGGGTATTTTTTTTTAAAAAAAATCTCTCCTACAAGAAGCAATTGCTTTTACATCCAACTTTGTCTCTACTTCGAAACTGCTTCTGGATTTTGTGCTTGAGATGTTAAAAAATGAAACTGGGTTTTGATTATTAGATAAGTTTGTGGTTATAGGAATGACTAGTGCATATTAATTATGTAAAAGAGCCATGATGGTGCAGTGGTTAGAATGCAGTATTTCAGGCTAATTCTGCTCACACTGCCAGGAATTCGATCCTGACCAGCTCAAGGTTGATTCAACCTGACTGAACTTGAGAGGATTTGTAAAGAAGAGTGGCAGAAAATTCCCCAATACAGTTGTGCAAAGCTTGTGGCATCATATCCAAAAAGACTTGAGGCTGTAATTGCTGCCAAAGGTGCTTCAACAAAGTACTGAGTGAAGGGTCTGAATACTTATGCAAATGTGATATTTCGGGTTTTTTTCTTTTTAATGCATTTACAGACATTTATACAATTCTGTTTTCACTGTCTTCATGGGGAGCTGAGTGTAGATTGAAGAGAAAAAAATTAATTTTAACAATTGTAGAATCAGGCTGCAGCATAACAAAATTGACAAAAGGGAAGGGGGTCTGAATATTTTCTGAATACACTGTAATATTCTTATTATGAAGCCGTGGTGGCACAGCGGTTAGAAGGCAGTATTGCAAGCTAATTCTGCTCACAGTCAGCAGTTCAATTCTTACCAGCTCAAGGTTGATTCAGCTTTCCATCCTTCTGAGATGGGTAAAATGAGGACCCAGATTGTTTGGGGCAATATGTTGACTCTGTAAATTACTTTGAGAGGGCCGCAAAGCACTGTGAAGTGGTATATAAGTCTATTGCTATTAGATTTGCTACTGATTGAAGATATATAATCCTACTTGACTATTAACCTCTCTGGATCCCTCAGAACAGAAGTTGGTTTCTGCCGGTTTGGCCCAGATTGGGCAAACTGGTAGTGGCGATGGTGGGAGGCTCTGCCCATCTGCCTGAATGCTTCTGCACATGCACAAACCATCGCACGCGAGTGTGCACATACAAGCGGACCTGTAGTAAAAAAAATGGAAATCCACCTCTGCCCCGGAAGGAGATTTCCTGTGGAATGTTCACTGCTGTCAGCCATTTCTCTGAGTGACCTACACTCAGAGGGCTGCTTCTCAAACCTGCTGCAGTCAAAATGTTTTATGTCTGCGGCATTATCATGATCTACTAAATAAGTAACACTATTTTTTTTAAAAAAGGAAGATGTTTGATCTATTTTTAATCAACCCATTCATGGAGTAGTTAGGTGGCAGTGAAAAAAGGAGAACTGCATCAATTCCAGCAATAACAAGAAGCAAGACGTTGGTGGGATTGAAACATTTTTACTACCAGTTCTGTGGTCGTGGCTTTGTGGGCATGGCTTTGTGGGCGTGGCAGGGTGAGATTACTGCAAAATTCCCATTCCCTCCCCACTCCTGGGGGTAGGTTGCTACAAAATCCCCATTTCCTCCCCACCCCACTAATCTGCTTTCCAGCTCTGTTCTTCTGTTCAGGGCAACAAAAGAAGATCGGCTGGGAGGCAGCAGGGGTGGGGCCAGCCTATTTGCCGGTTCTCCAAACTTCTCAAAATTTCCACTACCGGTTCTCCAGAACCTGTCAGAACTGGCTGAATACCACCTCTGAAGCAAGAGTAGGACAATGTAGCCCTGATATTATATGGCTTCATTTATGTTGGGAATGCTTCATTATCTCAATGTAAACAACAATGGTTCATTCAACACCACCCCTGGGCTTTTTCATGTTAGAAAATGGAAGTAGGGACAATGCAGGATACATTTAAAAAAAGAAAAACCTCTTACTTCCATTCTGTGTAGATAAATGTTGACGTTGCTGCTGAAAATCCTGTGCTTACAGATTGCCAAGAGCTGTGCTTAAGCCTGTATATCAGGAGCTGAAAAAAAGAGGAAGAAGCATTTTGGAAGTAAATCATTCCATTTCTCATTCTTTAATCGCCCCAACCTCCCCAAAATCATCATCATCCAAGGGCTGATTCCCACCATTTTCAGGGCTTTGGGAATTTCAAACAATTGGAATGACCCAGAAATCTCCTGCTGTCATTCTCACCCTTGAAGTAAAAAAAAAGTAAAACGGAAAGACCCCCTGCAGTGCTGAAATTCAGCCATTTGCAACTGAAATTAGGAGATGTAAGTTCAGGAAGCTGAGAAAGGCTGCACATTACATGTTAAGAATCCATACGTATCTGCAAAACAGAGGCTGTCCTCTCTATTATACGTATTTAGTCCATGGTTTCCATCTATCACTGGGCATACTATACATTTCATTTTATGTGAAAAGATTCCATGTATTCCTTTGCTAGATGGTTAGGTTGTGCTGATTGCTTCCAAAGTTTGGGATGGAGACTAGTAGCTAGTTTGGGTTGCGGAGGATAATGATCTCCCTTTCAATTTTGTGAGAGATCAATCAAGCAATCAGAATAGAGCTGTAAGGGACTTTGGAGGACTTCTAGTCCAACCTCCCCCTCAAGCAGGAGACCCTATATCAGTGGTGGGATTCAACTAATTTAACAACCGGTTCTCTGCCCTAAGGACCAGCTGGGTAGGTGTGGCTCAGTGGTCATGTGACTGGGTGAGGGTGGCCAACTCAACATCACTCATGTCGATGTTAGCTGTTACAATGTAATAACCGGAGAGGCAGTTTCTGTAAGCAGGGCAATAAAAATTAGTCTAGAAATAATACCAGAATGCTTCCTTCCTATCTTCCTTACAGGATTAGCCCTGTAAAGTGGAAAAAAACAAAATGAGATTTCTTCCAACAACTGGTTCTCTGAACTGCTTAGAAAGTTAACAACTGGTTCTCCTGAATAGGTGCGAACTGGCTGAATCCCACCACTGTCCTATACCATTTCAGACAGTCTCTTTTCAAAAACCTCCAGTGATAAAGTACCAACTTCTGAAGGCAATGCATGCTGCCATGTGAAGTGACCTGCTGCGACAGCATTTGGAGAAGGGAGGAGGCACAAATAGTGGAATAGCAATAGCAGGGAACAGAACAAAGAAGTAAATTAAGCCTTTATTTGTCTTAGGGGCTTAGTTTCTGATTTGGGATTTTCAGTTCCAAAGGATGCCTTTGCTTAGAAAGGGTCATTCACAGCTATCCTTGGTGTACTATGAGAGGATTTTGCTTAAACTTTATTGAGCCAAAAGCTCTCCAAAATGATGTCAACAGTACGATCCTTGTAAGGAAAGACAATAAACATAGTGTATTATTATTAGCTGAGAACCCTAAAGTTTTTGTTCCACGTAGGGTAAAAAGTATGTTTCATTTTCCAGCAACGAAAGAACAGTTTTGTAGTTTTAGATAGAGTTTATTTTCTTCAGCACCACAATTTATTTTGGACTTAACACTGTACTGTTAAATATACTGTATATAAACTTGTTATTTATTTTTTAAAAAAATGTACCTCACAGTTCCTTTCTTTTTAACAAATATGTATTTAAGAACAAGAAAAGGGATGAGATTCTTGAACATTTCTTAATTCTTGATTTAAACCCTTTCAGACAATGAGAAATTGCAAATATAGTTTGGTTCCCTCAGTTTATCCGATGGATGAGCAACAAAATAACTATTCAGAGGTTGACTGTGAGGAAAAGGGAATCTTTATTACAGCTGGGCGCTGAACAAAATGCTTTCAGTCTTGTGGCTTAGACTGTATTTCAATAAGTGTGATAAGTGTTCAGGAGCTCATGAAAACCTCCTGTGGTATTTACATTATGTCACCATCGTTTTAAATGCGAGGGATTTTCAGACAAAAAAACCCTGCTAAAATTGGACGTTGAAAGGCCCTCTGAAAGCGCGTTCACATGGCCGCTGCCTCTGGGCTTCCACCCCATCGCCACACAAAGTTACTCTGTCTCCTTCTTTCTTCTCCGCTTACGAGGGCCTTCTTTTCTGAGAAGCGATTCATGACAAAGAATTTCTTCCTCTGAGATCCCGGGCCTAGTCTGATGCCACAGGCCTTTCCCCACCCCAGCAGCCTTTTGTTTTGCGCCCGAAGAATTGCTCCATTCATTATCCCCACAGATGCGTGGCCTGAAGGCAGAGAGAGTCAGTAAAAACAACAAGAAGCTGAGTTCTCCACTAGCCTAGGCTATCATTATCTACACAAGAGATGATGAGTTTGTAATGAAGTTGACGAGGCTTATTCAGACACTCGCAGATTGGCAAGAGGATAAAAAGTGTCTTCAATTTTCATGTTGTCTGATGTTGAAGTTAGCTGTCATCCGGCACTAGATTAGTCACACTTTGAGGCTGGGCTTTGGAGAAGGGGTCAGAACAAAGCTACTGTACTGTGGTATTTCACAGTCAGAGGAACAGAAGCATAATAAATGTGCTCTGTAATTTAAATCAAGGAGCTGTGTGGGAAACCGCTGCCTCCTTCACTTGAGGAATTAGTGCTATGCACTGGGCTGCTTGACACCGCATAACATATAAGAAGTCTGGACAACTTTGCTCTCCAAATTGGAATGAATGCTGTGATTATATTCGATGAGACTCTCCTGAAGTTAGCAGACCAAAAAAAAAAAAAAAAAGCTTCCTTCTTCAGAGAGGATACATTAGATTATTTGTGTGTCATAGGCTTTGTCTTTATTGGTAATTCAATTGAAAAATTGGTTAAACATGGATGAAATTTTAATTGGAAACATTTCATGCTCAGGCAATACAGAAAGCTTTTGATAAATGCTCCATTTCTTCCCAAGTGAAATTATATACGTTAAATAATCCGGAATTTACTGCCATGAATCATTCTAATCAAGCTACGCAAAACATTATCAGCTAAGTTCCTATGGAACTAAATAAATTGTTTATAATTACAGGGTGCATAAAGCTGTCATATTTTGGAGGGAAAGAAACATTTCTTTGATGATTCAGTGAATGGCCATAAAATCATCCAAGCTGTAGCAACATTAAAAGGCAACATTTCTTACGCTTCTTTAAGAATTTGATCCTGACGGGGTGGGGGAAGCCTATGTTTAATTTATCCAGAATTTGGTGTCTACTATCAGGCAAAACATTCCATCAGAAATTATTAAGAAAAACATAGTCCAGTTGCCTTTTGCAAAAGCACCTTTGGGACAACCATGACCTGGATGACTGAGAATCTCCATGGACATCCCATCAGAAAGTTTCACCATCAGCTATCATCTCATCCACAGATACAGTTCGGACTTCAGTTTCAGCCGAAGCCATTCTTCAAGATACTATATGTGTAGTGTCTCCTAGTGGGAAGGGGCTTGGTGTCTGTGTGTCCCTCTTCCAGTTCCAGCTATGGGTGTAAGAAAGGAAACATCATTCACCTCCTGTCCCCTTTTCTTTCAAGATACCTTACAAAAACGATAGTTTCCTAGCAAATGGTCCAAGAGAGATTAAGGAGGGAAAAAGAGAGGAAGAAAAATGCCTGCTCAAGAGAATCAGCAATCCTGCTTGTTTTTCTGGTCTATTGCGATTGTCTTGACTCAGCAGAGAGACGGAAAATAAAGACTTTGGCAAAAGCTTTCCTGAAGATCTCTAGCCCTGATGCTGATTATCGATCAGATGATTAAGGCAGATGAAGAGGAGGTTTTATTTTTTTTAAAGCGGAGGCTCTGATTATGTCTCTAGTGTGCCCCAAAAGGGGCTCAAGAATCAATATACTCAATCACGGTGGAAAGCATTTCTCTGTCAGTCACACTGACTGAAGTGATTAGAATTGAGTCGTAGGACAATGAATAACTCGGCACTGGTTGCCTTTCCCTCTTTCCCACCTTATAGGGAATCTAATGAACTCTCTTAGCCAACTGGCTATGTACAGCATCCGCTGGGCAGACAAATTAGCATTCGGAGTCAGAAGGCTATTTTACTCCAGCTAGTTCATATTTTACCTTAAGCGTATGGGTGCTGTTGCTGGGTAAGGAAAGGCAGTCAGACAGTGACTTCCAAGCCCATTACAGTAAGCACCACTGGGCAGACAGCTATTTCCTTCACAGCATTAACCTGAGCTAAGGACGGCTGGCACTTTTCCACATGGTTAGTGGAGTTAGTGCCTACATTACACATTGATACTGGAGACAATGATAAAAGAACTGCAAAAACTACAGGACAGTGTATGCATACCCACCTAATACCTCTTATTAAAACATCTGTGGCCAACAAGATGAACAAGTGCTAGTAGAACAGAATGACAAAGTTGGAAGGGACCCAAGAGGTCCCCTAATCCAAACCCCTGCTGAAGCAGAAGACACTGAACCATTCTAGACAAATGGCTCAATTTCTTCTTAAAAACCTCCAGTGATCTACTTCTTAAGGCAAACTGTTCTGCTAATTAATTGTTCTAACCGTCAGGAAATTTCTCCTTAGTTGTAGGTTGGTTCTGTCCTTGATTAATTCCATCTACTGCTTCTTGTTCTGACTTCAGGTGCTCCTTCTGGCAGCCCCTTAGAATTATTATTTTGAGTAAGTAATTTGATTTGGTTTTCTGCACTTCTCCCATTCAACAGCTTCCCCTTATAATTATAGGCTGCATTCAGATACTCATTTAACCTGGCCAGCAAATGAATTTCTAAGTTTGCACAACACTTTCACCAAAAGGGATTGGATTTGCACAAAACTCTAAGGCGATTTTTTCACTAGCAACTTGCACTGTTTTCTAGAGACATCCCACCATTGTTGGGAGAACAAAACAATAGTGATGACAGATTTTACTGAGTTTCAATGATGATTGAAGAAAGAAAAGGGGACAGGAGGTGAATGATGTTTCCTAACCATAAGTTACTAGTGCAGAAATTACCTAAGTCACATAGAAATGAACAAAGATTAACACTATAAATTTAGCATGTTATGCCAAAGTGTCTCATAGAGAGCCGTGGTGGTGCAGTGGTTAGAATGCAGTACTGCAGGCTAACTCACTGCTCACCCCAGGAGTTAGATTCTGAGTGGCTTAAGGTTGACTCAGCCTTCCATCCTTCTGAGGTTGGTAAAATGAGGATCCACATTGTTGGGGGCAAGATGCTGACTCTGTAAACTGCTCAGAGAGAGCTGCAAAGCACCGTGAAGCGCTATATAAGTGCTATTGCTATAGATTTTTAACTAATCTCAATAACCGTGTTGTGTGAATGCAACGATGGAAATTAAATCTGCCATTTAGAACATTCAGCCTTCTGTCCAGTGCAGTATAGGAATCCAGTGTAAAACATCTCTGACAAGTGGGCTGTCCTTGAACACATCTGGTGAAATAGAGCTCATTATCGACCTCCTATAAGCGTTCGCACTGTCAGTATCAGGTGCAAACAACCAGAACCATGAATATCTCAATCAGAAACTTTATTGCTAGTCACCTATGTTACAAGAATCTCATCAGGCTGACTGTATTACCTTTGAAATAGTCAGGGATTTGGGGTGGGGTGGGGCAGGCTTGTGCCCTTCTGTAGTGCAGACTCTAAACTTGGCTTCCTCTTAATACCTCTCTCCAGTCCAGCTGGAGATTCCACCACAATCAAAATGTTCTTCCCATTGGAATGATTTTGCTTATATGCAACCTTTTATGTAACTTAAGATAATATCTTACACCCTGGGATAATAAGGACACTGGATCTTCTTCTGTATTACCCCTCTTTTAGTTACTTGAAAAATGTTATAAATCTCCCTATCAAATACGATACCTAAAGACTGAAACTGTCCTATAAGACATAGTTTGTTGTTCCTTCAGCATCCTTGTTCCTGAAGGTGGGTTCTGACCAAAGCAGAAGATAGTAGTTTTTGCTACCACCACCTCCCCCTCTTCTCCCCTATTCCTTTTTGCAGCCATGCCATTGGTGATTATCTTCAGCGTCATCTATCATCTGCAATAAGGTCTTTTCAAGAGTACTATTACCAAGCCAGGTTGCATTTTAATTCCTTTTTTCAAAGTAGGAAACTTTGTTATTTGTTTCTATTAAATTTCATTATATTATTATCAGCCTATTTCTCTAACTAATCAAGATAATTGAGAACACTTATGGCAGAAGTTGGCAAAACAACGTAGGCGTTATTAAGCAATAACACATACTTCTATTAATAAGATAACTGTGTTAGGTATGCAGTCTATTAAAAATGAAACATTTAATGGTGTATCTAATTTTATGTATCTTTGAACTGTTTTTCTTGTGCTTTAAAATGATTTATTTAATATGTCTTACAATTCACATATAGATTTTCCCAAAAATTGTTCCATTCCTGGTAAGGTGTTAGGAATGCGTCTATTATGAGATGAATACATAAATAATAACACTCTCATGAAGCAGACATTATGTAAGCTATGTAAAGAATGCAAGGTCTGAGTAATGCGCTACCTCAAAGAGTGGATTCAACCCAGCAGAGATTAGTCTCTGGAAAGTTTCACAACTATAAAATGAGCATTTTTATTTCTGGCTAAGATTTCTCAAAAGCTAAGCTTACTAAAACAGGGTGCCTCTTCCTGATTATTGGTTGCAGCCCACCACCTGTTGCTGGTAATCATTTTCTTAAATATATATGATACCAGCGTCCACGTTGCATACAAACAGAGATTCAGTTTGTTTGGTGAAAAACTTTTATCTCTATCTAAGAAACTACATGCTAACCAGCACTAAATGACAATGATACAAAGGTAATCAAATCCAAGTCAGTTCTAACCAAGTTAACACCATCACCAATATATACATACATACATACATACACACATATATACATATACATATACATATACATATACATATACATATACATATACATATACATATACATATACATATACATATACATATATATATATATACACACACACACATTTAGTGTCACAACCCCTGGTATGCCCAAATATGGGAGGAAGTCTACTGCTTCCTCTGGTTAATACATCTGCCTAATATGTAATACAGCCCAGGTTCGAATCCCAGTAAGGGTATGGCTAGCTGATGAGAGCTAAATAGGTTGAAATAGATCTATACTAGTCTCCTTTTATTTATTTATCAGCACAAATATAACATATATATACACATACACATACATACACACACACACACACACACACACATATATATACACACACACACATATACATATACATATATACAGACAGACAGACAGACAGAACTGTGCAAAGCTTTTACGCAGTTGTGTAAAAATGTTGCAAATTAAGAATCCTTTCAGAAATAGAGGTGTTAACAGTTTATTTTTTATCAACCTTTTGAAGGCTAAGGGTGGTCATACCAAATATTGATTTGATTTGGATTTCTCTTCCCTTTATTTACTTTAAATTTTGTTAATTGATAAAAACAAAGAATTGACACTTCTATTTACAGCAGTTTGCACGACTATGTACAACTTTTGCATAGTAATATACTGTATATTTGTACATACATAGCTTTCCCTGATGTCTTTTAAAGCACACAATTTTCTAAATATAAATGTTTCACGCAACTATACCAAATGTAACCTTTTCCACAGATCCAATCTGAGTTGGGACCAGAGATTTGTTCTTCCAAGCTTTCAGACTCATGCTGGAGCCCATCCTCAATAACCTTTTCTATACCCAGCCTCTATAGGATAGGCTTTTTTTTTGTATGTAATTCTGATTTAGCAAGGGGTAAATCAAAAGGGGATGTTAATGGATTCCACGAATAATGTTCCCACTGATGCGTTCATCCCACTGAGTTCATCTGGGCAGATCAGGCCATTTCAGTTCATAATGATGCAACAGGTAAGCCTCCTGAAATAATTGGAAATTTATGTCCGTGGTGATGAATTCGAGCCTCACAGGCAGCCCTGCTCTAAGTTAGAAATCCAAGTTGCTCTGGGCGAATGAACTCTCTCAATTAGCAATGGCACTGTGTTGTGTGGCATTCTTAAGAAATAAACATTCATTAGCTATTAGAGTTAGTTATAAAGTAATATAAAGCCAATCTAGTTTGTTACTGTTACCCTGAGACTAGTCAGAATCATAATGAGCGATGGGCAAAGAGCAGAGCGAAAATAGCACGTGTAAGTGCTAGAGTTCTTGAAGAGGTCTCATTGTCTTTAATTAAATTGGTTCCAAATTCACTTCACTTTGAAGTGCGAGGAGTCATAATTTCTCCCCCAAACATGCTTATCATTGAAGTTTTCCCTCAGCCCCAAAGTTCTAATTATTTGCCAAGAAAGAAAAAGCTGTGTTGAAATTCAGGCTGTCTCCCCTTCGTTTAAAGAACCTCAGAGGGGCATCTAGGGACCTGAACTGACTTCCTGATAGTGTGGGGGGAAAATATTTATTTATTATTTACTTTGTCCTTTCAGAGAGAGATGCTAGTGTCAGGAGGGTGTCTCTATATCCACTGGATTAAGATATGCCCCATGGACCGATGAGTTGCAATTTCTTAATAATGACAAGAAGTTGAGGGCAGTTAAATTTGGTCTCAAAGATACACAAATGTCAACAGTACAGTGACATGCTCATTTGGACTTTGGAGTAGTGGTGGGTTGTCAATTTTCTTACTACTGGTTCGGGCAAGCTCGCAGTGCACGCAACATTTCTGTGCATGCGCCCACCCGCCTCTGCTACTACCGTTCGCCTGATCTGGCCCAAACTGGGAACAACCCACCTCTGCTTTGGAGCCATTCTTTCTTAAAAGGAATCTTTCCACCCTTGGTCAGATGGTATTTGTCCTCTTAATTAAGGCCTTGAGAGAATAAAACACTTTTTTAAAAAGTGTTTATATGAATGCCTGAGAGCATACAATTTGGATTCTTCTATTTTTCTGGCACTCTTTTCAAATACTGACTCCAAAAATCAAGTCAAAATACTATTTATCTTCTATTTGCACTCCGTACTTTTATTTGTATTGTTTACTTTTGGTAAAGTAGATTATATAATGGTTTTCCATGGACAAAAACATATTTAATAAACATAGTAGCCAGAGCAGTTTTTGTTCTACTTCAAAGCAACCGCCCTTCACAAATGTCGTTTTGATTTTGTTACTGGAGCTAATTCATATGTGGCATGAAAGTTGTTCCATCTCTACTTCAGTGATAACAGCTTGTGCTTTCAACTATGATGAGATTTCTGGGTTGCAGACGTATTAATAGCTAATCCGGCTTCAAAAACAAAATAAAATACTGCATAAGGAGGGAATAAAAAAAATAAAAGTTACTTACATTTTCCCATCTCGTGTAAAATATGAAGTAGTTTTCAGAGGAGATGCTATTAAATTTATCAGCCCATTTTACTGTCCATATGAGCAGCCAACATTCTGATCTGGTTTTATCTGTTAATGCATATTTGTTTGTCTGTTTTTAAAAACAATTTATTGTATTCAAAACTTTGTGTAACATAAAGAGCTTTTGTATTTAACTTACCCCAGTATATGTGGTCCTTAATATCAATTTCTTACAATTTCCTATTCCTATATACAAACACACTGCTGTTTAATTTTCCATTCCTAACAGAAAGCAGAACATAATAGCAATAGTTTCCATACTACATTTGTATATTGTCCATCCTTAACTTTTTCAACTCTTTCTTTAAAATCCATGTCAGACTTAGAGCCCCATGGATTCTCCTAAAGCCGTGATTGCAAACCTATGACATGCTGCCATCGCCCCAGCAAGCACTGCTGTGCATGCGTGCGCCTACCACCGGCCAGCTAGTTTTTAGGTGACTGCCGCGCATGTGCAGGGGGTGGATGAATGCGGGAGATACACGTGCATGCATGGGGGTTGTATGCACATGTATGGGGTCACGCAGGCATGCGTGGGGCTGGGGCGCATGTGGGGAGTCATGTGTGCATGCCCAGAGGTGGAGTGTATGTGGGGATCATTGGATTATGGGTGCGGTACGCACACGCAGTATGGTACACAACAACAAAAAGGTTAGTCATCACTGTCCTAAAGCATCCTTACAGAAATTGTAAACATTGCTGCCAAATGTCAATCATTAATAAAGATATAAAGATATAAAGTCATCAGAGTAATTATTGAGGCTGCACTGCACTTCGGATTCAAATGCAGATCAATGTTTTTTAATGTGTAGGATGTGTCTAGGGTACCTATAATAAGATCCTTAGCCACATCTATAAAGCACCGTTTTGCCTTCAAATCAAAAGGCTGTTCTGTCCTACTAAACAAATGCACTTAATTTAGATGAATTGTAATTAATTCAACTAAATCATAGGTAACTGGTTCATTTCACCAACATTTTTGTCCTGGGATTCTAACTCTGGTTCAGTGTTTGTACCTCAAGAGCGACTATTAATCCAATGAAGTTGACAAACTTTGCTTTAAAGTAAAAAAATAATAATAATAAAGAGTTTTGAGATGCTGAAACAATATGAAACACACACACACACACAAACACACAACACACACACACATACAGACAGACATAGTTTCGGCATCTCAAAACTCTCTCTGTGTAAGTTTTGCTCCATGTCTTCTTTCTACAATGAATGCCAAGGCATTCTTTCCACATCATACAGCTCCAGATCTCCGTCTAAAATGAACTTAAATATGGACTAGAAAGAAGCGCCAACTCTATTAGTATATTTGCATACCTGTAACATATTCCCATGAAATGAGCATTGAAATCTTTTCTAAGTAATTGCTTGAGGGGGGACTTTGATGTCAGAGGCACAGATACAGACCTAGTGAGTACTTGGATCTCTTTTGTATAACCAAGATGATTTGTGCCCTTGACCTATCGGACTGACATGAAGTGGTTTCAAACTGCCTGCTAAAACTTGTCCTCCTTACCAATACAAAAAGAGCCTTGGACAAGTGAGGTAAGCGGCCAATTCAATTTCTCAATGTGCTACACTGCTCAGAGTCCTAAATCAATGTGGCTTATTTATAGCCCACTATCAAGGTTGGTATTGTATGGATGTATCAGGGTCACGCTTTTGTGGGATGCACCATAAGGAGCCACAGTCTGGGCTATCTACATGATGGACTACTGGCAGAAGGCAAGTTGCACCTTGCAAAGATGGGTAAAAATGTATTTGGCCAAAGCATATTGAGCATGAATAGGATGGCTTAAAGTGAATCCGGCTGAAAGTAAGGATCTTGGATAAAGACCTGTCTGCGGTAGACTGCATGAATGCTATAGAAATAGAATTTGTGAAGCCACTGAGAGAAAAATCAGAAAACAATAATTGGTTGATAAAATACACTGTCGCTATTGTCTATATGCCATGCTCAATGTATGGAGAATAAGGTAAATTTTGGCTCAATGGAGGTTTTTTTTTTAAGGCAAGCATAACAGAGACCTGGTGGGATGATTCCCATGATTGGAGCATCTGAACCAGAGGTGGTATTCAGCTGAAGAACTGGTAGTGGACATTTTGAGTGGTTTGGAGAATCAGTAAATGCCACCTCTGACTGGCCCCGCCCCCATCTATTCTCTGCCTCCCGAGTCCCAGCTGATTGGGAGGAAATGGGGATTTTACAGCATCCTTCCCCTGGAGTGGGAGGGAAGGAGATTTTACAGTATCCTTCCCCTGGAGTGAGACGGAATGGAGATTTTATAGTATCCTTCCCTTGGAGTGGGGAAGGAATGGAGATTTACTATATCTGTCCCCTGCCACGCCCACCAAGCCATGCCCGCCAAGCCATGTCAAATCTACCAAGCTACACCCACAGAACTGGTAGTAAAAAAAATTGAACCCCACTGATCTGAAAGAGACAATTGGTTGAAAAGGAAGCAATAAGGAAAGGAGAGTTCAAACCTATTATGAAAAATGCCCATGCCTGTTCAGCTAGCCAAATTAATGAAACCGGTAATGCTGTAGAGAGCACCTGGGTTAAAATAAGAGCAAGGAGACAAATATACGTGCTACTATTTTGTAATGTCAACCAAGAAGATGCGAATGGTTCCTTCCAAAAGCAAACTGCAGATCTTTCGAAGAAGCATGAAGTCATAATGAGGGGAGACTTAAGACACCATCTGTTGGGAGACAAACTCTGCCAAGCATGGATCCTCCTGATGTTTTGCTGACAACTGTCACTTTCAGAGGGTGGAGGAGACATTAGAGGATCAGTTATCCTTGACTTGATACTAATCAATTGGGAAGACTTAATTGAGGGTATGGAAGCAGTTGAACCTTACCTTTATAACACTTGGGTTCCTAATGTTAAGGAAACTAAAATGGACTATAATCAAAATATGGTTCTTAAGGCTACCCAAGGAGACGCAGTGGTTCAGTGGCTAAGATGCTGAGTTTGTCAATCAGAAGGTTGTCAGTTCAGTGGTTCGAATCCCTAGCACCACGTAATGGAGTGAGCTCCCTTTACTTGTCCCAGCTTCTGCCAACCTAGCAGTTTGAAAGCATGTAAAAATGCAAGTAGAAAAATAGGGACCACCTTTGGTGGGAAGGTAACAGCCCTCTGTGCACTTTTGGCATTTAGTCATACTGGCCACATGACCACGGAGACGTCTTTGGACAACTCTGGCTCTTCAGCTTTGAAATGGAGTTGAGCACGGAGTTCCCTAGAGTTGGGAATGACTAGCACATAAGTGCGAGGGGAACCATTACCTTTAACTAAGGCTACCCAAAAATAAATAAATAAACAAAACAGATTTTAATGAATTCAGAGAACAATAATAGGATTCTATGGCAGGAGAAGCTAACGGGCAAAGTAAGTTGAGACTGGTAGGAGTTCCTTTAAAAAGGAAAAATTAAAAGTATAATTACAAGCAATTCCTGATGAAGAGAAAACTGGAAAGCTGTTAAAGAATTATCTGGATCCTTTTCAGTCAGGTTTCAGGTCTGCATATGAGACAGAGTGGTCACCCTCATGGATAATCTATTATGATAGGAGTGGGGTAGTGGGTGCCTCCTTGTTTATCTTGACTTCTTGGTGGTTTTCAATACCATGGCATCCCTATGGGCTGACTTAGGGAATTAGGGGTGGATGACACAGTTATGTACTGGCTTACTTTCTTTCTCTGATGCTTTTTTTAAAGATCTGAGGCGGCAATAACTGAGGAGGTGGCAGGAACAGTGAACGGTTTATTAATGCAAGTACTGACAGGCAAAGAACAGGCAAAACCCGTCTGACAGATATTTATACTTGTAGCTGTCAGATGGGGAACCAATGGCAAGCTTGTATTTCTCCCACAGGCAGGCAGGCGCATCTTGGCCAATCAGAGGAGCTTCATGCAGCACCATCTGCTGGCTGCGTCTGGTGGAACACAACACCCCTTTCCCCTGGACTGAACATGCGTAGTCGTGGAGGTATCCAGGGCATCTGCGCACGGGCTGGGATCTTCTTTCTAAAGGTGTGGCTGTCGCTGAAGGAGGAAGAGTGCTGGACTCGCCGCGTTGGTGGATTGATAATGAGAGCAGCGCTGGAATAGGAAGAGTTTGACCCATTTGGACCAGGCGTCGACAACAATTAGGAATGTGAGGCCAGCCATGGGACCCATGAAGTTGACATGGAGTCGACTCCTCGGGGCCATTGGCTGTTCCCAGTCCCTGTGCGGAACAACGGGAGGCGCCAGCTGCACACTTTGGCAAGGCAAGCAGCGCTGCACCCAGGGAGAAATGTCAGCATCCATGGAGGGCCACCAGACATTGCCACAGCCTAGACTTTTCATCCGGACAATGCCTGCGTGCCCTTCATGGAGGCGGGTCAGCACCGCATGGCGAAGTGAGGTAGGAATGACAACGCAGGCACCCCATAGGAGGCAGTCCTGTAGGACTGACAGTTCAGTGCGGTGGCAGAAGTAGGGGAGGAATTGAGCCTCCCTGGAAGTGGTGGGCCAGCCCCTGCGGACAGCGTCCATGACATGGGAGAGGACAGGGTTAGTGAGAGAGGCCTGAGCAATGTCCGATACGAACATAGGCAGGCGGAGGTCCTCGATAAGGCAAATAGAGTCAGTAGGGGCAGGATCAGAAAGTATGGTGGGCAGGGGGCAGCTTAAGGCATCGGCATGGCCCATATGGCGGCCAGGCTGGTAAATGAGGGAGTAAGTGTAAGCAGCCAGGAACTCTGCCCACTTGGACATTCTGGGGAAAATAATGGGTGGGGTAGGCTGGTCCCCGGCAAGGATCCCTAGGAGGGGCTTGTGATCCGTTAAGATAGTAAAGGGGCGGCCGTATAAATAATGATGGAAGCATTTTAGTCCCACAATGGCGGCCAGCACCTCCTTATCCAACTGGCTGTAATTGTGCTCAGCCTTGGATAAGGTGCGGAAGTAAAACACAATCAGAGCCTCCGACCCGTCAGGGTAGGCATGGCTCAGGACGGCTGGACGCCGAAGGGGGAAGTGTCACAGGCAAGAAGCAAGGGTGGGTGCTCGTTGTATTGCGCCAAAACAGGGGGGGGCAGTCAAGGAGTGTTTGACAGCCGTGAGCGCATGTGCCTTGCGGCTAGTCCAAACCCAGGGAGTGGAGCTGTCCAGCAGCCTGTGGAGTGGCTCTGCTAGAGAGGCTTTATGGGGAATAAAAGCAAGTAGAAGGAGGCCTAAGAAGGCTTGCAACTCAACTTTATTAGTTGGGGCGGGGGCGGAGAGGATAGTGTATACCTTCGAGGAGGCGGGGTGAATGCCGTGCTGGTCTATTAGATAGCCCAGAAAGTCAATGGCAGGAACCCCCAGCTGGCATTTAGATCTTTTTAAATGGAGGCCGGCTGCGTGGAAACACAGCAAGATGGCCCAGAACATTTTGGCGAGTCCTGATCGGTCACAGGCAGCAATCAAGACATCGTCAAAATACAGGGTGACCCCAGGAATGCCATGGAGCAGCCACTCCATTAGATCTTTGAAAATTCCTGGGGCCACACTGATGCCGAACTGCAAGCGTCGGCATTTAAAAGCACCGCGGTGCGTGACAATAGTCTGCGCAGCTGCGGTGACATTGTTGACAGGCAGCTGTTGGTACGCCTGCCCGAGATCCAACTTGGCGAAAATCTTGCCATTGCCTAGGGAGTGCAAGACATGTTGCAAATGGGCACAGGGTACGGGTGGGCTTGCAGGGCTTTATTCACAGTGGATTTAAAGTCCGCACAGATCCTAATGGATCCGTCGTACTTTAAGGGGACCATTATTGGGGTCTCCCAACAGGAGAAATCAACCAGCTCCAAGACCCCCTGAGCCAGGAGCTTGTCGAGCTCCGCGTCTACTTTAGCCTTTAAAGCAAGGGGCAAAGGCCTCACTTTAAGGTGAATGGGAGCCACTGTAGGATCTAGGTTTAAGGAGATTGGGGTCCCAGTGCAGCAGCCTAAGGAGGGGGAAAAGACATCATCAAATTCAGATAGGAGAGAGGCAAGGTCTTCCCCTGGGGCTGAGGAGCAGTGGGTTGAGTGAATGCCAGAGATAGAGAGTCCCAGAGCCCGGAACCAATCGAGACCCAATAAGGAAGCCAGGGGGTTTTGAACAACCAGGAGAGGCAGGCGCCCTTGGAACGCGCCATAATTAATAAGGAAATGGCCGCAGCCAAGCAAAGGTATAGGGTTCCCCTGATAGTCCGTAAGGCAGCAGTTAGCGTGAGCCAGCTGGTGCCGGTGGAGTCAGGGCAGCAGCGAGTGTAAAGTGTCCCAGGACATGATGGGTCTGGCGGATCCCGTGTCCAGTTCCAGGAGGATACGGCCCCCTATAGAAGAAGACAATGAGTCGATGACCCATTCAGGGCACGCCTCGTCAGCATCCCCAATGGAGAGGCTGTTCTGGCGGTGAGCCATAGAAGGTGCAGGTGGGCGGTAGACGGCAGCAGGCAGGTTGGCCGGGCACTGGTTGGTGGTGGCCGAATGGCAGATGGATGCCAAGTGACCCTTATTGCCACATACAGCGGTGCGGAAATGGCAGGAAGAGTGTAGGTGCCGGCCTCTGCAGCTCAGGCAGGGGCGACCGTCTTTGTGTGACAGGGACTGCAAGCAGTCGATGGCCAGGTCCAGCTCAGACTGGAAATTGTCAGAGACTTGCTGGCAGTGAACAGTTGAGACAGGAAACATAGAAGCTGTAGGCGGAGTGAATCGGCGGAGGTCAGGCATGGACTGGTCAGCCATGTCAGATATGCGGGCTTCGTCCACTGCAATCTTGAGGGTTAGTTCAGACCTAAATAGTATCCGGCGGTGAAGGTTGATATCCCTGAGGCCATAGATGAACTGTTCGAGTAGTGCCTCATCGAGATCAACGAATTCACAGTTAATGGCAGCCGCCCGTAGTGCAGCCACATAGTGACTGATTGTCCCTCAGTTTGTACACAACGCCGTGAGAACCGGGAGGGAGCGGGCTTGTAGTGAGTTTTGAACTTAGTTAGTAGGAGCTCCCAAGGCACAGCATGGACCGGAGTAGATGAAGACAGTGCTCTAGCCGTAGCGAACATCTTCGGTACACAATAGTTCAAGAAAATGCCTCACTTCCGGTCAATAGAAAGGCTGGTAAGATCATGGGCCAAGAGAAAACACTCAAAGCGTTCAAGGAACGCATCCCATGATTCAGCCTCAGGGCGGAAAGGAGAGAAAACAGAAGCAGCAGCCATAGGAGGCACTTGGTGAGGGTCCATTTCGCCCGTCCTCGTCACCAGTTTTAAGATCTGAGGCAGCAATAACTGAGTAGGCGGCAGGAACAGTGAACGGTTTATTAACGAAAGTACTGACAGGCAAAGAACAGGCAAAACCTGTCTGACAGCTATTTATACTTGTAGCTGTCAGACAGGAAACCAATGGCAAGCTTGTATTTCTCCCGCCGGCAGGCAGGCGCGTCTTGGCCAATCAGAGGCACTTCATGCAGGGCTATCTGCTGGCTGCATTTGGTGGAACACAACACTTTTCCCCGCTGGGGTTGATAGGGAGCAATAGATCCAGCTCATGGCCCTTGCTTTGTAGGGTTGCACAGGGCTTAGAGCTTTCTCCGCTCCTTTTTAACTAGAAATGTAAGTGTGAATGTTCTTTCGCAGTTTCTGGAGGCTGTGGGAGCCTCAGTGGGGACAACAGACAGAACCCATGTAAGATAAGTAGCTGTGGATAACAGGCACCTCTGTATCCAGGAATTTATCATCTTTGGTCTTGGATGGGGTTGCACTATTCCAGACTGACCCAATGGCTAATTTGGGGGTTCTCCCATACTCAGAAAATTACCAGAAATTGAAATGAAGATGAAGATTGAGATCCCAACAAAGGTCATCCATCAAAATGACCAATGCCATCTCTGTTTTATGCCAAGGCTGCGACCGTTCCTGATAACCCACCTATTCTAGGATGCTCTTTAGTTGTTCTAAGACCATTGAGCAGCCCATGGTGTCCCTATTTCTGGTGTTTTATTTCCCATGGTAGCATTATTCCAGAGTGGAAGCTATGGAAAAATGAGTTTAAGTTACAGGAAAGGTAATTATAATAGAATATTAGGGGAAATGTCCTAATAGTAAGACATTTATCCAGAAATTTGGTGAGCTACGCTTCACTGGATGTGTTCAAACAGATCTGCTTGAAATGCTTTAATGTAGATCTTCACACGTAGTAGAAGCTTGAACTAAATGGATGAAATGACCTCTTTAACCTTATCATTCCATGTACTGAGTCCTACATGTTGCTGAGAGCCAAGACATAGTCTTCTAGAGGTAGCCCTCACTTAGCACCTATCTCATACAGTGACATTCGCAGTGACAACACTGATGAAAGGTAATTTTGTGATTCATCCTACCAGGTTTTAAGCAAAACAACACCAAAATAAGATCATAAGCATAATTTCTGTTTCACATAGTGACTGCTTTAGTTAACAACCAAATTACAGCTTCCAATTTTGAATGCTAACCAGGGACTATCTGTATAGAGTTCAAAGCAGAGGTGGGTTCCTACCTATTTGGTCCAGTTCGGACTACCAAATAGGTAGTAACTCCAGTGGACACACGACCATACTAATTCTATCCTACATGGCGCCATCTTGGTTTTCTGTTCTGCACATGCACAGAACAATCTTCATTGAAAAAATGTAATCCCCCTCCCTTTTTTAATGTTATGTGCATACGTAGACAGTTTTAAGTGCAAATGCCCCGCCCACCCACCCCATCCAGTTACTTCTCACCTCCTGATCACATGACTGCCAAGCCACACCCACAAAATAAGCCACAGAACTTGGTAGTAAAAAAATTGAAAGCTTTTACTTCTTCTGGAGGGACATTTGAAGAAACATCAGCTGGCCTGTACCAGCTCAAGTATGTATTGATTCTCACTTTAGGCAACCAGTACTTGTTTATATACAAATAGGATAAAATTATATTAACTTGGTAGAATGTTTTGCAAGGGAAAGGGAATGGAATTGACAATCATAGTTTTTGTTTTTCAAGAGGCACTTTTTAACATTCTAAAATATTACAGAGAAAAATAAAGTAAATGCATTTATTATTTGCAAAATAAAATGCCCAATATTTAGGAATCAGTCCAATTGGTTTTAATGTGATATATTCCTTCCTTGTATTATTGCCCAGAACCAATTCTAAATCATATACTGATTTCATGATGAAAATATTGCAGTTCAATATTCCAGGCACATGGTTGTAAGCAGCCAATATTTGCTTCTACTAGTCTCCCCCACCTGAATTTGGCAATCAAAGGCAACCTAAGAGCATTAGTATTACCCAGGTTTTACAATTACATTTTTTGGACCAATGAAATTATAGAATTGAAGAATGAAAAGCCAGCTGTTTTTTTCTAGTGTCGTTTTAATATGGCCTTTTATAAAAAAAAATTCCTGAAATGTCAACTCAAAACTGAAAGATAGGTTACCTCCTCTTACCTTTTCATATGGTTGGAAGAAAGGGCCCATTCAGCTATCTGCTCAGAGAACGGTATAATAATAACAGCATATAAATCCAATAAACAAACAATAAACAAACAAACTAATAGTACACTTGCATTTTGATTGTGATTTGTTTTCTTTTTACAAAACTTGAATATTTTCATCACGACCTCAGCATGTTACGTGTAAATGATTCTGTGCAAAAAAAAAATGGTAGAAAAATACAAGCAAGAAAAATAAAGCAGCAAGAGAATAATCAGGTTCCCCCCCCACACACACACACAGATTTGACCTGCTTCCCTTTCTGTATGGATTTCAAATTTCCATTGCAACATCTTCACGTGGTAAAAAGAGCAGCGGATTTTCTCCCTGACTTTATTAAGAAATGAGGGAGGATGGAGGGAGCCCAAGGAGAGTTTTTATGGGGGTGCCCTATTCAGCTGACACTGTCCTTTTTTCAGAGAGCCAATGACTTGTTAGTACCCCTAGCAGCAGCATGAACAGATGTGTCCCTGACAGGCGATAGATGGTCAGGGTCCATCTGGCCAGTACAGCCTGGACAGAAATGATGTATACAGCTTCATCAGTGAATGACTGTCATCAATCCTGGACCATGGATAGCGTAAATGACAGCTACACTGCAGCTGAGGCCCAGCTGTGGGGCTGGGGAAAAGGACTGATTTAAGAACGGTGGTAATCAGGAAGGTATCGTTCTCCTGGACTTTAATTTGTATCTTTAACCTCCTCTAAATATCTCTCCGGATAGTGTGCCGAGCGGGTATGTGTTTTTAAAGAGCCTGATGGTGGAATTAGCTTCCAAGTGTCAGCCATTCTCTGCTCTCCTTTAACTGTTGATTACGCCAAGTCCCACTCTGCATTAACGGATGCATGCTGAGCATCAGCCACTGTATGGCGGCCTCCACAATTTAATTATTACCTCATTGATTTTTCATGTATTTCCATTTTCTCTTCTTCAAGTCAGAGTAGCTCTTCTATTGGGGCAATGTTTGTTTTCTCTCACCAAGATTTCCTGGTGGAATTTGTTGGAAGTCAAATATTTGTTTGGATTCTCCTCCTGCCCCCGTTGTTGTTGTTGTTGTTGTTGTTGTTGTTCTTCTTCTTCTTCTTCTTCTTCTTCTTCTTCTTCTTCTTCTTCTTCTTCTTCTTCTTCTTCTTCTTCTTCTTCTTCTTCTTCTTCTTCTTCTTTTATTACTATTATTATTATTATTATTATTATTATTATTATTATTATTATTATACAATTGTATCACAGCGGCCAGTTGTTTCGCTGGATTTGGCATTGGTTACTAGTCGGGCCCCACCCAGGGGCCTAGGACGTCGTAACGTATTTTCGTAATATGCGTGCAGATCCAAGCAGTGTGGCTTTTTGCATTTGACTGATGGTGATTTTTGTCAATTTTTAACTGTTTTAAATGTAATTCCAGTGCTTTTGGAATAGCACCCAGTGTGCCAATTACCACTGGAATTATCACTGCTGGTTTGTGCCATAGTCGTTGAATTTCGATTTTTAAGTCCTGGTATCTTGCGATTTTTTCATGTTCCTTCTCGGCGACCCTGCTATCACCTGGTATTGCAATATCTATGATTGTAACCTTGTTTTTCTCAACCAGTGTGATGTCTGGTGTATTATGCGCCAGTATTTTGTCGGTTTGTATACGGAAATCCCACAAGATCTTGACCATCTGATTTTCGGTGACTTTTTCAGGCTGATGTTCCCACCAGTTTGTTGCTGTTTTAATATTATAATTTTTGCACAAATTCCAATGGATCATTTGTGCTACTGAATTGTGCTGCAATTTATAATCAGTCTGCGCTATTTTTTTACAGCAGCTGAGTATGTGATCAACAGTTTCATCAGCTTCTTTGCAAAGTCTGCATTTGGCATCATCAGAGGATTTTTCGATTTTGGCCTTAATGGCATTTGCGCGGATAGCTTGTTCTTGCGCAGCCAGGATTAGTGACTCTGTTTCTTTCTTTAATGTACCTGTTGTTAACCATAACCAAGTTTGTTCACTGTCCACTTTATCTTTTATTTTTTCCAGAAATTGGCCATGCAGTGCTTTGTTCTGCCAACTCTCCATTCTTGATTTTATCGCATCTTTTCTGTATTCTTGTTTCGTCTGTTGGGCCTTCAGTAGATTTTTGTTCTTTACTTCGATTAATAGATGTTCTTGACTTTCTTTTAAATAATCAGCCAGTGCATGTTTTTCTTCTTCAACTGTTTGCTTCACTTGTAATAATCCTCTGCCACCTGATTTTCGGGGCAGATATAGTCTATCAGTATCACCACGTGGATGTAAACTGTAGTGCATTGTCATTAGTTTCCTGGTTTTTCGGTCCAAAATGTCCAAATCAGCTTGTGTCCAGTTAACTATACCAGCTGTGTATCTTATAACTGGTATTGCCCAGGTATTTATGGCCTTGATTGTATTTCCACCATTCAATTTAGATTTCAAAATTTTCCTAACTCTGTTGGTGTACTCTCGCCTGACAATAGTTTTTACTTCTCCATGCTTGATGTTATCCAACTGCAGAATGGCTAAGTATTTGTAGGCTTCATTTTCATTGCATTTAATTAATTGCCCATTGGGCATTTCAATTCCCTCACATGCAGTGATTTTGCCCCTTTTTATTGATACAGTGGCGCATTTTTCCATGCCAAACTGCATTGAATTATTATTATTATTATTATTATTATTATTGTACAATTGTATCACAGCGGCCAGTTGTTTCGCCGGATTTGGCATTGGTTACTAGTCGGGCCCCACCCAGGGGCCTAGGACGTCGTAACGTATTTTCTTAATATGCGTGCAGATCCAAGCAGTGCGGCTTTTTGCATTTGACTGATGGTGATTTTGTCAATTTTTAACTGTTTTAAATGTAATTCCAGTGCTTTTGGAATAGCACCCAGTGTGCCAATTACCACTGGAATTACCACTGCTGGTTTGTCCCATAGTCGTTGAATTTCGATTTTTAAGTCCTGGTATCTTGCGATTTTTTCATGTTTCTTCTCGGCGACCCTGCTATCACCTGGTATTGCAATGTCTATGATTGTGACCTTATTTTTCTCAACCAGTGTGATGTCTGGTGTATTATGCGCCAGTATTTTGTCGGTTTGTATACGGAAATCCCACAAGATCTTGACCATCTGATTTTCTGTGACTTTTCAGGCTGATGTTCCCACCAGTTTGTTGCTGTTTTAATATTATAATTTTTGCACAAATTCCAATGGATCATTTGTGCTACTGAATTGTGCCGCAATTTATAGTCAGTCTGCGCGATTTTTTTACAGCAGCTGAGTATGTGATCAACAGTTTCATCAGCTTCTTTGCAAAGTCTGCATTTGGCATCATCAGAGGATTTTTCGATTTTGGCCTTAATGGCATTTGTGCGGATAGCTTGTTCTTGCGCAGCCAGGATTAGTGACTCTGTTTCTTTCTTTAATGTACCTGTTTTTAACCATAACCAAGTTTGTTCACTGTCCACTTTATCTTTTATTTTTTCAGAAATTGACCATGCAGTGCTTTGTTCTGCCAACTCTCCATTCTTGATTTTATCACATCTTTTCTGTATTCTTGTTTTGTCTGTTGGGCCTTCAGTAGATTTTTGTTCTTTACTTCAATTAATAGATGTTCTTGAGTGTCTTTTAAATAATCAGCCAGTGCATGTTTTTCTTCTTCAACTGTTTGCTTCACTTGTAATAATCCTCTGCCACCTGATTTTCGGGGCAGATATAGTCTATCAGTATCACCACGTGGATGTAAACTTATTATTATTATTATTATTATTATTATTATTATTATTATTATTATTATTATTATTATACAATTGTATCACAGCGGCCAGTTGTTTCGCCGGATTTGGCATTGGTTACTAGTCGGGCCCCACCCAGGGGCCTAGGACGTCGTAACGTATTTTCGTAATATGCGTGCAGATCCAAGCAGTGCGGCTTTTTGCATTTGACTGATGGTGATTTTGTCAATTTTTAACTGTTTTAAATGTAATTCCAGTGCTTTTGGAATAGCACCCAGTGTGCCAATTACCACTGGAATTACCACTGCTGGTTTGTGCCATAGTCGTTGAATTTCGATTTTTAAGTCCTGGTATCTTGCGATTTTTTCATGTTCCTTCTCGGCGACCCTGCTATCACCTGGTATTGCGATGTCTATGATTGTGACCTTATTTTTCTCAACCAGTGTGATGTCTGGTGTATTATGCGCCAGTATTTTGTCGGTTTGTATACGGAAATCCCACAAGATCTTGACCATCTGATTTTCGGTGACTTTTTCAGGCTGATGTTCCCACCAGTTTGTTGCTGTTTTAATATTATAATTTTTGCACAAATTCCAATGGATCATTTGTGCTACTGAATTGTGCCGCAATTTATAATCAGTCTGCGTGATTTTTTTACAGCAGCTGAGTATGTGATCAACAGTTTCATCAGCTTCTTTGCAAAGTCTGCATTTGGCATCATCAGAGGATTTTTCGATTTTGGCCTTAATGGCATTTGCGCGGATAGCTTGTTCTTGCGCAGCCAGGATTAGTGACTCTGTTTCTTTCTTTAATGTACCTGTTGTTAACCATAACCAAGTTTGTTCACTGTCCACTTTATCTTTTATTTTTTCCAGAAATTGGCCATGCAGTGCTTTGTTCTGCCAACTCTCCATTCTTGATTTTATCGCATCTTTTCTGTATTCTTGTTTCGTCTGTTGGGCCTTCAGTAGATTTTTGTTCTTTACTTCGATTAATAGATGTTCTTGACTTTCTTTTAAATAATCAGCCAGTGCATGTTTTTCTTCTTCAACTGTTTGCTTCACTTGTAATAATCCTCTGCCACCTGATTTTCGGGGCAGATATAGTCTATCAGTATCACCACGTGGATGTAAACTGTAGTGCATTGTCATTAGTTTCCTGGTTTTTCGGTCCAAAAGGTCCAAATCAGCTTGTAATTATTATTATTATTATTATTATTATTATTATTATTATTATTATTATTATTATTATTATTTTAACCCTTCAGGAATGTATCTTTCTGCTTGGCTGCCGGTCTCTGGTCATTCCAGAGATGGTAAAACATGGTAGCAATCGCTACCAAAGTTATTACGACATCTGAATCAAATAATGTGTTGACTATAGGAAATTACTAATAGAAAGTACCACCTTTTTCAAAAGGTTTCTCTTTAGTATGCACTAAAGATCATGCATAATCTGCATCTATTAGCATTTTATTATTCCACTCGCATTGGGGAAAAGAAAATGAAAACAATTATTGTATCCTCAATGGACATTTCTTTACTTAGAACTGTTTTATCATAAATTATCCCCCCCCCCTTAATGGAATTCAGTATGTGGTTATGCCTGGAAATAATAAGAATGATGTTGTATCACATTTTAAAAGCACGGGAAGTTAGATTTCATTTATGAACAGTTTCATTCACTGCACTCTGTTTGCAAACATATTTATCTGAAGGCATTAATTTATATTAAGCCACAGCTATATCAAGTAACAGATTTAAGGACTTAGATTTTTACAGGAAATAAAAGCAAGCAATTGATTTGTAGTTTGCAGCCTAAAAATTATATTTATATTTATATTTGTGTGTGTGTGTGTGTAGATTTTTACGGGTGTAGGTATACTGGTCTTGTTGTATTCGGATCATTTCCCGTGTAAGATTGAGATTGTCAAACACCAGCCAAGACAATCTCAATCTTACATGGAAAAAGACCCGAATACAACAAGGCCAACACACACACACACACACACACACACACATCAACTGTTCATCAATACAAAAATATTCATATTGGATGCTAGCTTCTTACTGTGTCTGTGTAATTGTGAATTAAATGTCAACCTCAACCCCAAGAGCAAATTTAAGGTAAAGTATGTAAGAATACTAACTAGTCAATTACATCATTTGTAATTGAAACTAAACTAATTAGTCAATTACATCATTTTTAATTGAAACTAAACTAACTAGTCAATTACATCATTTGTAATTGAAACTAAACTAACTAGTCAGTTACATGATTTGTAATTGACACTAAACTGACTAGTCAATTACATCATTTGTAATTGAAACAAAAAGGGATCTATTGAAAGGTTAACAATCTAGATTTAATTTGGAATTGGGCTTAAAAAACATTTTAACATTTTATAAAAATTAGTGGACATCACTCCCACTCCACCCCAAAAAGGCCAGTTCAAAACTCATTATAATACATCCTAACGTATAAATAAATAGTGATTTGATCAGTGTTCATATTCTTAAGATTGGATACTACAAGCAAATGTCAAGTACAGCAGTTTTATGGAGGATGTAAGTGAGTCTTGATCTTTTTATCTAGAAAAGAGTTTCAGGTATGGCTGTATGCCTACACCAAAAAGAGAGAGCTCAGCTGCTTTTGGATACTGAGGACATTTTCATGTCCTGTTGCTAGTCAGACTAATGGTGGATAATAAAGAAGAAATAAAAATGATGTCTAAGATATACAGACCCCACCCTTTGTAGGTTTCGGTCTCTAAATCCAAATTGACATCTTGAATTATTCCATGAATGTAATAGACCATCTGAATAAAAGCTGGGGAAATATACCTTTTATGACTGAATTGTACCAGAAATTATGTTGCCCCTTTATAGATAGCTCCTAACACTAGTATTGGCAATGTGGCTTCTGCACGAAAATCACACATGTGGATTTTAGGTCACACTATCAGGTAAGTGTGTATAGTAAGTCCTATGATCTCAGGTCCACAAAAAGCCTTTGAAAGCCCCATGTCAAGGTTTCAGTGAAAGAATGATTAAAAATGGCTGCACAGTTTCCTAACTATTTGAGCAAGAAGAAATAACCATAGTGCAAATCCAGGGGTGGGCTTCAAAAATTTTAGCAAGGGATTCTTTGCCCATTTGCTGGATGGGTGACCATGGTGGGTGTGGCCTAGTCGACCTCCTGCAGCATAGCGGGGGGTGCATTTTTGCCCTCCCCAGGCTCTGGAGGCCCTTTAGAGCATATCAGAAGTATGGAAAGGCCAGAAACAGGCTCGTTTCTGGCCTTCCCAAACTTCATGTAGACTCATTTTTCACCCTCCCCAAGCTTCCATATGTGCCCTACACTTACCTGCATCCAAAATGGGCCGCATGGGGACTCCTGAGAGGGGTGGTGTTACGTCCTGGCGTGACTACTGGCAAGCTGAGAAGATCCCTATTGGCTGAGGCGCGCAGCAAAAACACAAACTCCAAATTGGTTGCCTGTCTGACAGCTAATAGTATAAATAGCTGTCAGACAGGGGACGCTGGTTCTTGTTGTTGGTTAATAGTTCTGTTAAAATAAAGCCTTGATGGTTACCATAGTCTCCTCTCATTCCTCAGTAGCTTAATACAAAGCACTGATGACGAGGGTGGGATCGGGTTTCTTAACACTTTTTTTTAATAAAACTTAGACATTACTGAGGAAAATATATATATTTTTTGCCTCACAACTACTTTCACCGTCATGTCTGTGATTCCCACTTTTGCCGCTTTTATGCCAGACAAGGAATCTTGGGAAGCCTTCCTTGAGAGATTTGAATGCTTCATCAACGCAAACGATTTTGCTCGAATTTCCTCTGAAAGGAAACAAGGCTATTTTTTAAGCTTGTGTGGCCCGGAGATGTTCTCCACAGCTAGGGCTCTAGCTGCTCATGTTCCTGTCCACTCACTACCCTGGGATGTCTTGATTAATAAGTTAAGAGCCCATTATGCTCCAGCCCCGTCTCGCATAGCCTGAAAGTGCACTCAGGGTGAAGGTGAGACAGTGAGCCAATACATGGCTGCATTGAGGAATTCGGCCATACATTGCGAATTGCAGAACCTTGATGAGGCTCTATTGGAGCAATTAGTCGGTGGAGTAAAAGACATGCGTCTCCAACATCGTTTATTAGCCCGATCTGAGATTACATTGCAAATCGCTATGGATGAGGTTAGAGCTGCGGAACAATCTGACAGGTCTGCTGCCGAAATTCAGAGGTACCAGGCTGCCCACAGTCAAGCCTCCTCTTTAGTGGCAGTCAATCAGTAACATGATGGAGAAGAGACCTCAGTGGGAGACGATGATGACATCAGTCGCCTCAGAGCAACCCAGGGGAATAGATGGAGAGTAAAGCCGTTTGGCTGCCTAAGCTGCAGTGGTAACCACTTGCATTCCAATTGCAAGTTCAAGACGACCACCTGTAGGCCTTGTGGGAGGATGTGCCACATATCATACGTGTGCTGTGCCACACTACCCTCCTCTGAGATGGCTGGACCACGACAAGTAGCAGGCTGGCAGAAGAACTAACAAACCCAGTGAGAAGCCTCATATTATCAACTGTGCTGCAGATTCCGAAAAGAAATCTGGATATAAAAAAATGTACCTCATGGTATTGCTTGAAGGGACTCCATGTAAAATGGAAATTGACAGCGGGTCCGCTCGGTCCATTATATCATGGAGTAACCTCAAGCGGTTAATGCCTTCTGTTAACCATCAGAATTTGAACTCATGTCATTGCAAATTGTGAGACTATCAGGGCAATTACATTCGAATAATGGGTTGTGGGGGTTTTCAAATTGAATATGGTTTGATTCCTTAGGTCTTTCTATTGCAGGACTCCATGCTACGAATCCCGAGGACTATGCCACCCTGGCCAGGGAGTACGAGGATGAGTTTAGTAACACTCTTGGTAAATATGCTGGGTCATCAATATCCTTTAACCTAGACCCTACAATAGCCCCAATCAGATTAAAAGCTCGCCGCGTGCCTTTTGCCTTAAAGGCTAAGGTTGACGCTGAAATTGATAAATTGCTAGCCCAGAGCATATTAGAGCCCCATGGATTATGCACAGTGGGAAACTCCCATTGTGATTCCTCTTTAGTCCATTAGGATCTGTGCCAACTCTAAGCCGATAATAAATAGAGCCCTCCAGGCTAATCCCTACCCTGTTCTAATAGCGCAGCATTTGCTGCAATCCTTGGGACAGGGTAAGCTGTTTGCCAAACTTGATCTGGCTCAAGCGTAACAACAACTGTTGATGATGTAACGGCTGATGCCCAAACTATAGTCACTCACCGCGGGGCTTTCCAGTGCAAATGCCTCCAGTTTGGAGTATGCGTGGCCCCGAGCATTTTTCAAAGTATAATGGAGTGAGTGCTCCAAGGACTGCTGGGGGGGGGGGGTAATACCATATTTTGATGACATTTTAATTGTGGCAGATAGTCGTCAGGAATTAATGTCAAAATTGAGAAGTGTGCTTCAGTGCTTCTGCAGCGCTGGACTCAAATTGAAAAATAACCAAATGTTATATTGGAGTGGAATCAGTGGAATTCCTAGGGTTTCTGATCGATGCCCAAGGAATTCACCCAACTCCGTCCAAAATTGAGGCCATTAAAAATGCTCCTGCCCCCACTAATAAGCTGAACTGCAAGCCTTCTTAGGGCCATTAAATTTTTACGCCATGTATCTGCCGCATAAGGCATCCGTTGCGGAGTCTTTACACAGACTGCTTGATTGTTCAGCAGCCTGGAAATGGGACAGCTGCGAAGCCCATGTGTTCGCGACTGTCAAATATCTGCTTACTTATGCAGTACAGCAATAAATTACCACTCATCCCAGCATGCGATGCGTCCCCTTATGGTATTGGGGCGGTTTTGAGCCACCGATGCCCTAATGGGACAGAGGCACCAATTGCTTATTTCTCTCGGACCTTGTCCAAGCTTAGAGAAATTCTAATCACCAGGATAAGGAGGCTTTGGCGGCCGTAGCAGGAATCAAGCAATTCCATAACTACCTATACGGCCGCCACTTTTTGCTCCTTACTGACCACAAGCCCTTATTAGGGATTCTAGCTGGTGACCGCCTTACTCCGGCCATTCTCTCACCATGCATGTCGCGGTGGATTGTCTTTTTGGTGGATTATTCTTACCAGTTAGAATACCATCCTGGTAAAAATATGGGGCCTGCAGAGGCCTTCAGCCACTGCCCCTTGCCATCCCTGGGTCCAGATCTGTGTCAATCCTCTTGATAGAGGACATTGAGTTGCCTCTAATGACCACTGATATAGCAATTCACTCTAAATGAGACCCAGTTCTCTCCTAGGTGCTAGATTGGAACCACAGGGGGTGGCCTAAGGACAAGCTGTCCGCTGAGTTCCTTCCATATTATAGATGACGTCGGGAACTTTCGGAACCGAAGGATTGCTTATGATGGGGAAGCAGGGTAGTAGTTCCACCTTTGCTCTGCCATACGGTCCTTGATTGCCTCCACGTGGGCCATCCAGGCATAGTGCGGATGAAAGCGGTAGCCCACAGCTATGTCTGGTGGCCGAAACTGGATGAATAAATTGCTCGGTGGATTGACAGATGTCAGCCATGTCAGATGTCTCGGCCTGCTCCTTCAGTTTCACCGCTGAGGGAATGGGAATTGCCTCATGGACCATGGTCCCACATCCACATGGATTTCATGGGCCCAGTCCAGGGTCAAACCATCTTAGTTGTCATGGACGCATTTTCCCGTTGGGTAGAATTAGTACCTATGAAATCAATGACTTCAGAGAAAACAGGAAGGGCCCTGCAGTGCCTGTTGGCTACCCATGGGTTACCAGACACTTTGGTGTCCGATAATGGGCCCCAACTAATGTCAGCAGTCTTCCAGGCCTTCTTGGACAAATTAGATATTTGATATATACTGGTGGCCCCATATCATCTGGCCAGTAATGGCAGGGGCAAACGGGCAGTTCGGTCAGCCAAGGAGTCTCTCTCTAGAATGGCCCCTGGTAACTTGGTAGAGAAAATCACTAACTACCTGGCAATCCAACATTCTACTTCCTGTCCAGTGTCAGGCAAAAGTCCTGCTGAATTATTAATAGGGCAGTGCCTACGGACATTACTAGACCGATTGCACCCCACGTATGAAACAGACTCCCTGCAATCAGAGACAGGTTACACTAGAAGTTTCCTACCTGGGGATAGAGTTTATGCCCGTAACTGCCAGGGGGATCCCAGATGGGTGCCCGGAGTTATCACACAAGTAACCAGGCCCTGTTTTTATAGGGTCCGATTAGAGATGGACACCAGTGGCACGGTCACATAGATCAACTGCGGCACCAGGTTCTGTAACATCAATCTGCAGCTGAGTTACTTCCAAATCGCTTTCAACAACAACTCAAACAAACCTTGGATGTGCCTACTGGCAAGACCCAACACACCAACCCTGGCCTC